>NW_020799096.1:4526225-4534880 GCF_003259725.1 Athene cunicularia
GTGGGGGTGGGGGGTGGGGGGGGTGGGGTGTGGCATGTGTAAATGAACACACAGAAAAAACAAGTTAAAGTCTGACAAAATAAGCAATCCAGCACAGCTGGTGCTGAGCTTGATGGAAAGAATGAAATGGGAGGAAGGAGCTCTATCAGCCCTTCTTTACTTCCTCTCACCGGCAGCATGTCAGACCCTTTCCACAGTGGAACCTGCCAGCCCAAGGATGTCTCTGTAGCTGCGTTATTTGCTTCCTCACAAAGTATCTTTGCTGCATAAATTAAAATTGTCAGTGGCTGCCCTTGAAAATTTAAGTGCTTTTGTTTTGAAAAAAAGATCTTCCTGCATAGGTTTTACTTCAAGTTCTAAAAAGTGGGGTACAGATGGTACTTATTCCTTCATATGAAAGCTCTTATATACCGCAATATTTAAGAATGATATAGAGATACAAGTCTCTTTCTTTCCTTTATTCTTCCTCTTTCTTCCTCCACACATGTGCACAAAGTAGAATTAGAGAAGGTCCTTAAGCAGGCCGTACAAGACATAGGACAAGTGGCGCGGTTTCAATACTTGCTCCCTTCCTCCTCCTTCCCTGCACACCACCCACCCCTGCACATACTTGTTTGCTTGCCCACAAGCCTGTTACAATCTGGTTCTTTCTGAAAATTACTTTTACTTTGCACATATATCTTCAGAAGATCCTTGAAAGGCACCTTCCCTTGTAATTTGCCTGATGGGTAATTTTTGGGCACATTAGCACTGTAGATCGGGAAGGTGCTGGAAATTAGATCTTGTGTTTATTTGTGGTGTTGTGGGGCAAATAATGATAATTCTTTAAATTTTAGACCATTTCAGCCCTTCTATTGTAAATGGAACACTGTTTTCCCGTTAGAGGAAGGCCTGTAGAAAGATGTAACCACACATTCAGTGATTCTGATGTGGTTTGCATGCAGGGTTGCTAGTGACTGAAATGTCAGCTGCCCTAAAACTTAAAGAAGAGCCACTTCTAATGCTCAGGTTCTTTCCATATAAAATTGATTCATAAAAAATTTTCATATAGACTGGGTTCAGAGGCAGCCAATGCCTCTGAAAGGTAAGTGCAAGAAAAATAGCTGGCTCAATTAGGAGAATTGCTCTGTGTTTTTCCTTTTGAAAAATCTGACAATTACATCACATTGCTATTTTTAGGTAGATAATAAAGTGGAACACTGGGTTAATGAAAGCAGCCTGCGCAAGCTGAGTGCTATGGAATATTCACCCAGCACATGCATGATAGGCTATATGTCTGAGGGAAACACACTCAGTCCACCTGCTCTTAACTATGCCTTAGATTTTGCCTGAGAAGAAAACCAACTCTATTGGTAAAACAGAAGATGTGATTGGAAACAAATTATCACTTAATCCACCCTTTACTTCTGAAATTCCTAGAGTTTATTTTCGAGGCAAGAAAGAGCTAATGTCATCATCGAACACAAATAGCGTCAAACAGTAGGAAGGGAAGAATTTGATGTATGCACTGGTATACACAGTGCTCTTCTGCAAGTGGTCTACATGTTTATTCTGCAGTACAATTCCCTAAAAGCTTAAAAAAATGCCCTCAATTTTTCAGCTCCATTAAGCACACACTAGTATGCTACACAGTGTTTTGAAGGTTTCTCTGTGTGAAAGCCTTGTGAGTAACAATATCGTCGTAGTTGTTGTTTTGGGCAAATAAGACTTGAAGGAACATCTGTGATCATAGTACTTATTATGATTGTCGAAGTCTCAGTTTCAGATATTAGGGACAACATATAGATGCTTCCAGATCCAAATGGCTGCTGCTCTGAAATGGTTTCAGGTTTTACTAGTGCAGTAAAAAGGGAGAAAATTCAGCCCCAAAATATCAAAATATTCAGTTATTACTAGAAGTAGCATTAGAAAACGTAGTGGCTTTTAGAAATATGACCTGTATAATAGGAGACTTACAGAGTTGTTTCTGTCCTTATCAGTTGCTGTTAAACATGGTGGTCTGCATGCAGCCTCTGTTTTAGGAAGCTCCTAAATTCCTGATTGATGGAGGCTTGAAGCACATGAGCAAGAGAGGTGCTCTACACCTGCCCTATTTCTTTCCCTTCTCCCTGAGTATCCTCCCTTCCAGCTGTGGTCAGGAACTTCCTTGCCTAAATCAGGATGTTATGATTTCTACATGACAAGAAAAAAAAGCCAAGTGGAGAATCTCTCCGACTCCAAGATTACAGTGAGGCACCGACTTTCATGTGCTGGAAGTGAATCATATATCGAGGACCTTGTTGAACTTGACTGTATGTGGCACAGCGAGCAGTTGTCAGGTTAGGCAAGGATTTACATGAGTGGGAGAAGAGAGCTTTCTGCGTAGCTCCCCCATCTCTCAAGGCCTAATACGGATGAATTAGAGGCTCTAGAGAAAACAGAAAATCTTTTATATGAAATATTTTTTCTCCGAGAATGAACAGATTAAGGGTTGATTAATTCATGCAGATTGTCAGCTTAATGAATAATATAAAGATCACAGGAAAAACTCGAGCTCTTTCTGACTTACAGGTCTGATTAGAGCAGTCATCTGGAAAGCATAAGGTATGATGGTACTTCTCTATTTCCAAGAATAGATTAATAACTAAATTGGTTGTTCTGTTATAGCCTTTTTAAACAGCTACACTTTGTCTTCAGTTATTACACTCTAGGTATTTTATGAGCATATTTTCAAAGGCTACTGCTAAGTCCAAAGATCAGCATGTATTCAGACTTTTTTTCCAGTTGAAAACGGCACTTCTTAGCCACTGGGTAAAGGATACATCAGAGGCAGCTGCAACCTCTCAGTAGCATGCGGTAGGAGTAGGGGAAGTAGAAGGGGTATCTAGAGGGAGCTGGGGTTGTTCTTCCTCCCCCGCAGGAGAGCCAGAGATCCTTATCCCTACCTACATATCCTGTCTCCCACAGCAGGAACCACCACCTAATATTTCCCATTATTTCTTGTTGGCTTCTGGCAGTCTCCTGCCTCAGGCAACTGATAAATTTGCCTGTGCCTGAGAGACAGCCATAGAGTAGATGTAGTATGACATTCACTCCCCCTTACCCGCCCCTTTTTTTCCCTGGAGACATTGTTTTCTTCTAAATCTGCGTTATAACATTAGAGCTCCATTTGTGTGTTATGTCTGAGCCCACCTGAAAGTTATCAATGACTTCTACTTTCAGCCTTGTTGTACCTGTGTGTTAGTGATATCTACAGACAGAAGAAAACCAAAAATATACTTGCCAATTCTGTTGTTCAGTGCAGATCCATCTGTAGCCTATGTTTATTTTCCGTAATTAAAGTTTATGTAGCTGATAGTTATCCCTGATGTGCTACCTAAGTCATATAATATATATGCTACTCATGCTTGAAGTTTAGTGTTGACTAAACATATTTTGATTAAACAGGTAACTTTTAAGTGTATTTCTGATTCTTTTAACTGACACTCAGAAGTAATCTTGTCTTTGACTACTTGTTTGCCTGTGCTTTTGAAATTTGTTAGAAATTCTGTATCTTTCCATCTATGGCCTGATTTAGCTGCCAATGAATTTGGCAGGAGTTTTTCCACTGGCTTCATCCAAAACCGGATCAGGCCACTAGAGAACAAATGATAAATTACATTCATAAGCTGGAAGTTACCACAGGCATTGATCAATACAGGCACCAATTTCTGCCTGGGTAGGGTTTGCAATTTGGCATCCTTCCCTCAGTAATATGAGGATGTCCTCTGTGGTACAGTGAAAGGTGTGTACCTAACTAAAGTGACACTGGGTTTCACGGTCCCTCTGGGGCTTTATTTAGGGCAAATATTGAGACCTTGTCGAAGGAATTGCTGGGGAAGGTATGTTGCTTCAGTGGTGCCTGGCCTAAAGAGCAGTCCTTCTTACTAGAGTTTCTATTCCCTATATTTTGAGGCCACCAAGTTCACTGAGCTGTCCTATGTCCTTTTTTTCCCCCTTTTATTACTATCAGTAACAAAAGTTGAATCTTTTGGCATGAAGATATTATATTTTTTCATCAAAAATCATTAGTTCTTCAATAAAATGGTGTGCTTAGGTAGGTTTGCAAAAGCACATATTTTTAGAATTCTTCACCAAAACAGAATATTCCTCAGTATAAATACATCTTTTGAGATCTTTTGGTCTTTTAAGTGTTCTTTAACCTATTAAGACCAGCTATTAAATGTTTTGCAACTTCAAAGAGTAAAAATATCATTGAATATATAAAATAGATTCTTTTTTAGACTAAAAGCATGACTATTATCTTTCTTTTCCCAGGGAACATTTTCTCCATTATCTGCCTTGACAAACAACTAGTCTCACTAATAAATAATTCAGCAGCAAGAGACTCTGGGACTGTCTGTATAAAATTATGGAATACATTAGCTGATGCCCTCACTAGGCAGGAGGTTCTGGGAGATTTAGCCTTGACAAAATAGCATTGCTAAATCCCTGGATGTCTCCTTAAAAATTGTCCCCTAAATTTTCAGGTCTCTGCAGTTAAAAACTGTCTGCTCCACTGGAAAAACAAGGACTAAAGTAAGTTTTGTTTTTTTCCCCAAAGCTTTGATCTTTTGGAACCCGTTAAGGCTGTCTGAATATCATATTTTTCAGAATTCTTTATTTGATACAAGATTAACTGAACTGTTGTTTTTAAAATGTTTGTGTGATTTTTCTTTTACCTTGCTAAAAGAAGTATTTTAAGTGCCTGTCATGTTGAAAGGGGAAATAATACACAATCTCATCACTGAAAGAGAAGCTGTACTGTGTACCCAAACTATCTTTGTGAGATTCTGTGCGGGTAAGGCATATTCAACACAAATTCTTGAAAGCTTGAGGGTCATACTAATTTAACGTGAACTCTTTGTCTCAAGGAACTTTTTTGTTTTTTTTATTTGTGAAGATTTCGCTTGAGGAACGAAAAGGCTGAGAATAATTAGTACTGTACTTTCACATGCATTACCCCTGGGTTAGCTATTAAAGGATCCTATTTGGCAGCAGCAGCAGGAGCAGCGTGCTGGCGCAGACAGCCTGAGTGGAAGCCAATGCTGGGAGCTTCCCTGCCCTGTAAGGGCCTCTTGCTCCCACTCCCTGCACTTGTGTACCTCCACCTTTGACTTCTCACTGCTTCTGCCCCCAGTACTGTGCAGCTTGTTGGAAGGTTTGGACTATGTGAAATTACTACATAGAAATTTCAAAATGATGGAAAAAAATACTGCCATTTAGAGAAGATCTTGTTTTTAATAATAGTCTTATCTTTAAAAGATAAATCTTCAGCAAAGTTGTTATGAGGGGTTTTGCTGCAAGTAGGCTCACAGGCTTTGTGAAACTGTGATATTCAAAGTGGAAATTGGTGTATACATCTTCTGGCCTCAGTGTACAGTTAGTTTATTATGGATTTGGGGGAGAGGGGAATATGTGTTTGCAGTATCACATAGAAAACTTAATGACAACCAGTACCATATCAGTCTACACACCTAAAACTACAACATCGTACAGGCAAGATATACAGAGGGTGGGTAGGGAAAGATTTTATTGGGTTTTTTTGGTTTGTTTGTTTTTTGTTGTTTTTTTTTTTTTCTTTTTCAAGTGATGGAAAACTGAATAAAGTCATTTAAACAAAGTCATATAGGAAAATTGGGGAAGGCTCAAATATTAACCTGCATTCTCTGAATACAATCGTTTTCTCAGTCAGCCAGTCTCTTCCACCTTGCTGGTTCTCTAAAATGCTGTATTTTAGCAAATATGCTGCTTCACTGTTACAGGAGGTGACCAGGGAAGAGATCAGTTTAGGCACAGGGGCTGGCTGCCAAGCCTATTGGTAGACTTTTTCATTTTAAAACATAGAAGACACTGTAGTCCCATGGGAGCTCTGCAGTACCTGAAACGAGCCCAAACTATTCACCACTGTTTGCTGTAGACAAATGAAGTTTCCACCAGTCTTGATGCTTTTATAGGGATCAGAATAATTAATGCAAAGAAGACAAATCTTATAATGGAACGTCCCTTATTCTGATAAAGAAGGGCTGTAGGTAGTGAGGTTTCCACAGACGCATTGCCTGCTCCCACTTATTTCACTCTGAATTTTTTTTCAAGTTTAATTATCAGTCACTTAAATTAATCATCAGTGTCAACTGTAAAAATGTCTGAAAACCTTCATCAGATAGACTTTGAGCAGTATGCCAACGAACTCATGAGGTACTCCTATTCAGTTTTCATACGAGTGTATCTTTTGAAATTAACAATTGGAAAGAAGATTCTGGAGCACGTAATCACTCAGGGAGAGATAGTGGTAAAAAAAGGATTAGAAAACCTTAGAACTTGTTCATGTTCTGATTTTCTAGGGCATCCAGACCTTGCCAGAAGCATTTTTTCAACCCAAAAAGAAGTATTAATCGTATGAAAGACAAAAGCAAAATGAACTGGATCAGTACCTAGTTTCAGTTTAAACTTTTTCTTGACACAGAAGTGTTGCATATTCCTTTTGTTGTCCTACATCTGAAAGATGTAGTTAGTTTTATCTATTCTGGCTTCTGTGAAAGGATTTGGGGAGTCCTGTGCTGTTTCTGCAAAGACACCTTGATGACACTGTTTCTTCCACAAATATCCACACATATAAGTGTGATGTCTTTCCTGTGCTGCACAAGTCAGTAAAATGATCTTGTACTAATGCTTGTTGAAAGAGAATAGAAAGGAGACTAAGAAATGACAAAGAAAATCTGCTACCTAGCAGAAAAATATTTTTCAGACTCCCAGTTTGAATTTTGCCATGATTACAAATTTTGAGGGCAACTGTTATATCTAAGCAGAAATTGAAGTGAGAATTTTCAGTTACTGTAGTCACGTAGGTGCTGAAGGAAAATTAATTCTTGATAATATGAGCTCAAAAGCACTTTGCCAAATCACTGTTAAATGTATAAGCTGTAGACAGAATGAACATAGCAAAGAAAAATTATGAGAGAATGTCCCATAGCAACAAAGTCTATTACTTTGCCATTTTAATGGGAAAGATATATTCTTTCCAAAGTCATAAAAATAGAACCTTAAAATATCATCTGTTTTCCTAGCTGGGATAAGATCCCATATATGTATAATCTTCAGATGTGATTCTGTACAAAACATTCAATATTTATTATTTATTTCCTCTTACATTTTATTATTATTAAAGGAAGGGACCAAAAATACAATCAGGACTCAGAACTAATATGCCTGATAGTATAGAAATAGCATAGGATATCTGTCTTGCACCAGAAGACTTATAATAAAAGAATGACTTTAATGTATGTAGTTATGCACATGTATCTAGTTTCCACTTGAACCCCTTTCACTATTTTTCTAATAAATACCCAGGCCAGTTACCCCTAAGATTATGCAGTATTTCTGAACTGGTGCATCTGAAAGAAATACTGATTTTCCAGGTTCAAGAGTGTGCCCTTGTCTCACCCTGATCCGTTATCGGAGCAGGGCCAGGAGTCTGCCAGCCAGCCTCTGTAAGAGTATAGCCATAATGGAGCCCAGGCACCTTTTTGGCCAGATTCTAGATTTGAACCCATTTTCGGACAAAACCCTAAACTGAGCCCTAAATGGTTTCAAAAAATGTTCTGAAATGCATTGTCCTGAGGAGTCTGGAATACCCCACCACTCAGTTTCTATTTTTCCAGAATGTCAAAAGTTTTTCATCTAGAAACAATCTAATTTTCAGGTTTTTTTAAACAAAAAGGCAAAACAGACCCAGTAATTTCATTTAAATAATCACTAATCTTTTCAGCCTGAGTATAAGGTTTGTTGTGAAGAAAAAAGCGTTCATCTTGAAAGTTTTTGGAAGAAACATAGAGATGTTTTCATTACAGTTCTGTGTAAACTCTTTCCAGTTTTATTATGTACTAATAAGATTTTTCAGGTTTTATTTGTTTTTCATCTTTCTATTTATCTTCCCTTAACTATCCCTCCACTTTACTCAATTTACTTCTCTTTAAAATATAGAGAAATCAGTGTTCCCAAAGGGATGAAAACCAAGATGCTCATCCTTCCCCCAAGTCCTTTCCTTCATAGAGGGCTGTTGCTCAATGATATGTGGATGGTGCTTAACACCCTCCAGTATTGCAACTGTCTGGTTGTCAAGTGACAAAATGTGCAGCTCTGGGAAGTGAACTGTCACACAGTCCATGGAGCCAGAGCCTGCTGCAACCTTCAGCAAGAAGGCAAGACAACTTGAAGAGTAACTGCAAAAGTTAATGGTTCCCTTTTCTGAATTTTCTCTGCCATACCCTGGATCCTCAGTGGAGAGAATAAACATCATAGAAACCAAATTGCTTCTTTGTAAACATGAGAGGTTGAGCTGAACTCTGCATGAGAACTTCTACAACCTGTAAGACCCTGGAGGACCAGCTGGCCCTGCTTTCTTAACTGTTAAGGCATGCTGCTGAAAATCAGCCCTGGCTGTGACTCACAGCTCTAAAACTTACACTGAGCCATAGGCCTGAAGAGTGGGACAGGGCTGAACATGCAGTTCTTGAAGAGAAAGGTTTGAGTCTCGGATAGTGATACCATGTGAAAAGAGTTTTATTCCCATCAGATTAGTTTCAAAATATATTAAGAACAGAAAGTGTGAGGTTGGAAAAAAAAAAAAAGGGGGGG
>NW_020799096.1:4534930-4596659 GCF_003259725.1 Athene cunicularia
AAAAAAAAAAAAAAAAAAAAAAAAAAAAAGTGGCAAGAAAGGCGTAACACTTCCATTACAGTAATGACTGATAAGAGACATAGGCTCTATTATTTAGAAAACAAATGTGAGTACAGTTCTTTCAGACACTGTCATATTATTGTTATTGTTCTAGAAAACATAAATAGACAAAATAATAGGGCAAAATGAAATTAGCCTTAATAAATGCATTGTGTGATCTGTGGCAGTGAAAAAAATCTTTTGGATGAGTGTAAATATACTAAGCTGTCTTCAGAAATTGAGACTAACATATATTCTTTCTCAATAATGGTAATTAGAAAAGTCTTGTCATTCTGTCAAAGTCTCTCTCTGCAAGATCTGGATTACCTGAAGTTGTGTATCTCCACTCAGTCAAAATGAACAGAAGAGACAAGGTACTTGATTTTGTTAAATCTTTCATCTAATACCTTTCTTAAGAGATGGAAACATCCAGTTGTGTCTCTTTTTGAGGACTGCTTCTGCAAAAAGTAGAAAGGATGCTCAAAGGTTACTAGCATTATATCAAACTTTTCGACGGTTAACTTTTTTTTTTCCAACTTTTTGAAGTCTAACTGCATTAAATTCCCTGAAAGACCAGTTCCAGTTCTGGTCCCTCATGTGATGCAGAAGGAGGGAAGCTCTTGCAACCACCATCAGGTGCTTTGGTTTGTGCTTCCACAAATCCTACCAGGTAAATCCTGAGGTTCTCCTCTTAGTCTCAAACTCAATCTGGATGTACCAAAAGTCATACATTTCTAAAGGAAGGCAGTTAAAGTTGTACGACTAGGAGGCAGTTAAGCTCCAGTCTGCACTATCCTCTTACATCTCCTGCACAACTGCATGGACCGGGTACCTTCTGAATGCACCCACTGAGATGTCCTGTGCAAAGCAGAGCATCGAGCAACATTGCTGTCGTTCTCTGCCTTGGTGCTTGTTTGGAGCTGGTTTCTTCCTGTCAAAGGGGATGTGCATCAGCATCTCTCATATGGCTGATTTGGGGGCCAGGCATGCACACATCTGGGGCAAAGCTGCCAAACCAATCCACTTCTAGAGCATGACTGAACCCTTACCAGGATCATATATCCATTTCTGAAGGTGTTTAGGTCTCCTTGGGTGTTGCCTATGGAAACTGAGCACAACTCAGTGCTGTAAATTCTGTGCTTTGTTTCAGGTGGCCTGATACTTGGGAGTAGTACTAGCTAAAAATCCCTATAACTGATTTGTCTGGAAACTTTGTTTGGCAATGGAGCAAGTATTTGTGTCCAGTCTTAATAAACTGGAGAACTGTTAGGATTTTGTTAGAAGAGCTGAGGCATCCAAAATTTTTTTCCCCTCCTCCACAAATTACATGTTTCACCCACCTTCATTGCTCTATATCAGGCCCAGAATGGATACTTTCTATTTGGCAGGCACTTGACTATCACTATGGACACAAAACCTTTTTCCCTTTCTCTTTTTCTTTGTTTTGGTTGGGGGGAAGTGTACCAACCATGGAAGATTTAGAAAGTGTGGGCCATGTAGAATGTTTCCTTTCAGAAGAAGAATCTGTGCAAGATACAGGCATAGGCCTTGACACTGATACATGGCTGAGGAAGAGCTAGGATTTGGAGAAATAGTGAGGGTTTATGTAGCAGTGTTCCTTCTGGAGTTCTCTGCTGTCTTGGAGACAGCAACAATCTGCAGGGAGGAATTTAAGTACAAGTGAATTATTCTGAAGGAGAAAACAAATAGACTAAAGTATGCATCAGAAAAGGTAAAAAATTGAGTATGTTTATTGGAAGCCATCAAGGAACCCAGTAAGAGCACAATGTCAGGAATTTCTTCACTTGATCATTGCTGTCTAGAGTGCCGGTGTGATTAGCAACACAAATGTTCTGGTGTATACAGAGCTTCATTAATTGACTCAGCTGAGGGAATGAGAGAAACTATCTGAGAATTTATCTTCAGTATCATGTCTAGCAAGTTGGACTTGCCATTTTTGGGCATAGCAGCTCTGCCCTGAACACACACTGAGCATACAGTGTGATGTGGCCTTTGCTTGAGGCGTGACGATGTTGTTGATCACAAAGGCAACTGCTGAGGCTCCTCCTGCATGTGCTCAGAGGGTCTCCCTGGTGCTGTGGGAAGACACTCTGCTGATGCCTATGACACTCTGCTGATGCCTATGACAAGAAGAGTTCAGAGAAGCCAGGATTTGTCTACCAAGATATTATAGATCTGCCTAGTACAGCATCCTGCTGGAAACCGGCTGCAGCCCAAAATGAAATGTATCAGATCCTGATGTTGTGAAGATGTGTCTAGTGTTGATTATCACTAGGTACATTGGGGTCCTTCACTTAGCACCGTCATGGCCACATCCATGACGCAGAGGGAACTGAGCTATCAGCAGTGGCATTCAAATACATGCAAAAGCCACAGGAGACTCCCCTTGCCTGAAATATTGATAGCAGATCCTTGATGTTTACCACGTCCTCCAGATGCAAGATAAAAAGCTGTGGGTACGAGACACAGGCTAAGTGGGCAGAGAATTGTGTATGGGGCTTGCAGAGCAGGGTCTGGCTCCCCCTGGAAGCTCACAGGTGAGCACTGGGGAGGAGACAACACTGAGGGATGCTGGCACAGGAAGGTTTGCCTGGTGCTGCCTTAATCAGGTAGCAGCCACCTGAAACATCCCTCCAGGGTGGAGCAAATTAAGAAATCTAGAGGGGAAAACTAAGTAATTAGGTTCAAATGGTTTTCCCTTGGGGGGCTGAGGGTGACCCTAACTGTCTGAGGGTCACAAGCTGTCATAGGCAAGCATGCCATGGGAACCACAGAATCATTCAGGTTGGAAAAGACCCTTGGGATCATCGAGTCCACCCATCAGCCCTACTCTACAAGTTCTCCCCTACACCATAGCCCCCAACATCTCATTCAAATGACCCTTAAACACCTCCAGGGATGTGTGAACCTCCCCTGTTGGAGGTTGAAGACATTCCCTCTTGTTCTGTCACCAGTTACCTGCGAGACTAGCAGCAACCTCTCTCCAGTGTCCTTTCAGGTGGCTGTAGAGAGTGCTGAGGTCTGCCCTCAGCCTTCTCTTCCTCAAACTGAGCAGTCCCAGCTCCTTCAGTCGCTCCTCACAGGATTTATTCTCCAGGCCCTTCACCAGTTTTGTTGCCCTCCTCCAGCACCTCGAGATCTCTCTCGTATTGAGATGCCCAAAACTGGACACAATACTCCAGGTGTGGCCTCACCAGTGCAGAGTACAGGGGGACTGTCACCTCCCTACTTCTGCTGGTCACACTAATACAAGCCAGGATTCTGTTGGCTTTCTTGGCCACCTGGGCACACTGCCGGCTCATGTTCAGCTGCTTGTCAATTAGAACTGCCAGATCCTTTTCTTCCAGACAGCTCTCCAGCCACACCTCGCCAAGCCGCAAATCACACAGGGATTTTGTGAATGCAGAACTGAAAGCAAAATTGAGAGAGTTTATGGATTAAGAGTAAACAGGGGAATGCATTCCTACTGATGGAGCTCTGGTTTAAGTTACTGCAAAAATAAGACTTCTTGTTGAATTAACAATTTTGTCTGCCTTTAGTATGTATTTACCTTCCTATTTTACATGTTCACTTCCTTCTTTGTTGCTCTATGTTCTGTCTTTGATTCAAGCCATTTACTGCTGCCATTTTTTATTTTTTTTTTTAATGTGTCAACCAACTGTGAGCAAGCATAGTGGAAACTGGTCAATGTGCATTACTTGAGCCACAGGTATGGCTCACACATGTAAACAAAATGAGTGGAACATTTCTGGAAATAGGACTCCCACTGTAACCATCACACAGTGTGTTGATTTTCATAGTTTTTTCAAAAAGGTGTCAAAATTGGCTCACTTGATTAAAAGAACATTTGCTAATAGCTTGTCGGGTCTGTTGTAATTTTCAAGCAAGTTTATATGTTGGTTTTTGGTTTTGGGTTTTTTTAAGTAGTAAAAATCTGGAGTATAACAAGTTGAAGTATTAGTAAGACTATTGGGAAGTTTTGATAGTCTGTGTGCTTGTCAATTTTAGTGCCTAGCAGCAAAAAACTCTTAAGTAGATTTCTAACCCATATTTTATGTTTAGCTTTATGATGTGCACCGAGGCAATGCCAGAATATGTATATGAGTGCAGATGTGCTGAGCAGGGCCAAAGAGTTGTGACAAATATGTGTTTAATGTACTTGAAGATTTAAGAACATTTTGGGAGCACAATATAAATAAAACATTTGTCTGATGACACGTATCTGAGTACAAACAAGAAGATACAAATGCAAGATATATTCACTGCCTTTTCACAGAATAAAAAAAGAAATGAAGAAATTTATAGTTTCTATTCTTCTGTCCTTAAATGACATACTTTTTACTACAACCATATTGTCATTGTGATTATACAGCCTAGATGCTGGCTTTCTGAGTTAGGGAGAGCATCCCTAAAAATAACTGTGATGGTGTTCCAGTTTGAGTGTTTTTAGAATTTGACCCAAACACATATTCCTTGAAAGATATATCCAGATCACAGGAGGAAGGGAGGTGAAAACATATGTCTGGGACATTTCATCTCCAAAAGATAGGAAGAGCCTCTGCTGAATCCCATTCCTCATGTGTATAAAAACTGCACTCTTTTTTTTTTTTTTTTTTTTTTTTTTTTTTTGGTAATTTGCAACATACAGAAAGAGCTGAACATCGATATTTCTCTGTTAAAGGGGTAGGTGAGTTTAAGTTGTGTGGCATTAAATGCAGTCATTCTTTTCCAAGTTTTCTGCTGCATAATTAAATTGAGAAATTCAGAAATACCTTGACATCCCTTGTCTCAAAGTCAGCCTAGACTTTGGAGGTCTAGGTGTAATGTGCCAGGCCATAGGTGCTAGCATAAACAAATTGTGATGTAAATGCCACACTTGTTTAACAGAGACTAATCTCCTCACTTTAGCTGTGGTTTGAAATTCAGTTGTTTACTTGTCTGTTTTTCTCTAGCCTGAACACTGGGAGGAACATGGGAGCACAAACTACGTACAAATACTCCATACTATGTAAAACTAATTTCTTGACTGTGTCCTAGGCATTGTTCTTGTACCTTATTAGCTTCAATGGAAACTATAAAGACAAACTGAGGCTTATAATAGCTGGAAAAATCAGACGATATTTGTTACAAAAATTACCTGAAAGCATTTAGTTAGATATAAACTGTTTTTTTTTTTAATTTAGTCATTAGGCCATTAATATTTAAATTGCTCAGTTTTCACCCTGCACACAGGCCCACTAACTCCTATACCATTAAGAATGACATAAATCAAAAAATGAGATTCATAAAAGAAAACCTGGGCAATTCTACTAGTTAAAATTTCAATCACAAAATTACCTCAGTGGCTATAGCGTTCATATTAGGAATTGGAGTATACTGGCAGTGACTGGGGAAACAACTTCTTAATATTTATCTTGTAGTTACAGACTATCTCATTAATTTTTAAGATCTGCAGTGGCAGTGTTCAAGGATCTTATCTTTTGGCTATTAGCATGGCTGGCACATGCTTTTGAAATCACTAAATAATAAGCCAGGTGCTTGTTGCTGCTTTAATCTTTTCTCCAGCTGAAAACCCTCTGATTTTAATGTGTAATGAAAAAGACTTAAAGCTTCATTTCTTTCTTCCTCTGGGGAGGTGCCTTTAATAGCTTTAGCGGTTTGTTTTTGATATCCTATTCACTTCCTGACAGTAATGGTGGTTTGAAATGCTTTTGGAATTGTTCAAGACAAGCTTGTGATACTCACTGGTGGTTTTTGTTCTGCTGGAGACCACTTCTTTGTGACACCACCATTGATTCTGAGAGATATTTGAGGATGGTGTAATAGTCATTGAAGAAATACCTTGGTAGCTCCTGTAAAACCCAGGCAAGCCATGTGAAATGCACTGTAATTTTCAAAAACATCTCAGAAATTTACTTTCAAATTTCACTCGATATGACTAGCTGCAAACCTAGTGGCATGTTGCTGCTCTGTGCATTGTTCTAGCTATGAAGCCTTGTGATGTATCAGCTGTGCCCAAGTGATGCATTCCTTCGATTTGTGAGCCCTTAAACAGAAGGGAGAGAAATCTAGTTTTCCTCTTTGTTCCTTTATATGCAAACCATAGACTGCCTCAACTCTCGTGCTCATGTCTATACTGCCTGCTTTGGCCAGTAGCATTACTTGACCGCTGTGCACAACATACAAATAATTCATGCTGTGTTTCTGAAGGATGAACTGAAAGCTTCTTCTACAGCTACTGTAGTGCTGTAATATACTCATGAATGAGTAACTAAAAGTTGTTGGAAAGCAATATTAGGTAATTAAAAACCTCCTTTGTAAATACATTTGTAAAACAGAAGGACAAGTAAATAAATCAACTATTTGCAACGTAAATTGTCCTCATGGTATCTATGGGGTTACAACTTGTAGTGGATTATTACACATGCAGATTGAGTGTCTAGGCAGTTGTTTCTTTCCATCCTTCCTACTGTTAATTAGTTGGCAATCTTTTACATGAGTCCCATGCTAAACCATTACTTTGCCACTTCGCTTTTCTTTCATGATCTTGGTTATTTCAATTCCAAGTAACTACAATAATTTAGAAACTCCAGTAATGGGTTTGTAGCAACTAAAACATTGACAATAGTACAGTTGTGGAAATGTGAATGTCCTGGAATGGGAAAAGAGAAAGTTCATATTCTTGCCATGTTTTCACCTACCTCAGATAAGCACCCTGTCCTTTATTCCTATTTTAAATTGATACATATGTAGTTAAGATGCCTCAACAATTAAGTGATCCTGATACCAAAAATCAGATAAGTCAATAAAGAGTTCCTTTTTGCAGGAATACCTGTCAGAAACTCTTTTGTGTTTCTGTACTGTATCACAAACCTCTCTGCACAGTGAAAACAGTCTTTAATATTTCAATATGTTTAAAAGCTCTAATCCTTGTCTTGATTTTTAGAAGACATTTAATTCTCTTCATTTTTGTTTTATAGGGTGTGGGGAGAACAGGACCACAACACTGTTGCAAGTTTGGAAAGAGTGGTAGTGAAATGTTGGTTGATTGTGCATGGGCAACAAGCCCCTTGAAATCCTGAATGAAAGGGGTCTCCAGAAGCCTGTAAAGGTAGTTAGTCATGAGGTTTTTCTTCTTGTGCTGTGGCAGTGTCCCAGAGTGTTCACCTCCCCAATATAGAAATGAGGATGAGTTCCTTAGCCAAAGCTGTGGCAATTTTTTTTTTTTTTCCCCTGGGTTCCATTCCTGGCTACATTAGCCAAAGGATAGTGATCCTCTCGCAACTGAAGCTCTTGAGGTTGTGGGATAGCTGCTGCTATTTTGTGTAACACCACAACAGCCATGGTAAAAGCACACACAATGCTACGGATGGCTGAAGTGTGTACCCACTTGTGAGCATGCCTTGTAACTGTTACTTCTCCAAGGTGATCAAGAGAGAGCCCCTGGTAAAACAGACAACCTGTGGCAACGGACACAGACATGAGACCATTTCCCCATCCCCTGTCTCCTTTCTACCTACTTCCATGAGCAAGCCCAAGGGGTTTCCAAAGGCCATGGTGGGGGGGAAATGAGAGTGAAGATACAGCCCTGCCTCTGGCAGGAAGACTACCAAGCAGGCCTAGCACAGAGCAGGAGGAGGACGGGCTCATCTCCCTTTGGCTTCACACCATGGCTGGCTGCGTAGTGTTTTTACAGAGAGACGTGGGAGGACTTCTCAGGTCCCTGGTTCAAGTGTCTGACCTCACCCATGCCTCTATCCACAGTGGGCTGAGATGTGGATGTACATCAACCACTTTCTCTTGCAAGATGTTGATTTTGTGGCTTGGATGGCTTGGTGCATCCGCTAGAGGGGAATTATGGCAGGCTCAACACAGCCCTGGCATATGTGGAGAGCACCTGAGCAAGCTTCATGCCCCTTTATGTAGGGAAGTAGTCTCTGCAAGCTGGCACTGTGAATGTTTTTTCTGTCTCTGAAAGCAGACATTGTGCTGGCACTGGCAAGTGGTGCTGTCAGACCCCCGTGCAGGAACAAACAGATGTGAAGTAACATTTTCCAAGTGATTTTGGAGTCCACATGACACAGAGTTTTACCTTCTGAAGTCACTTTCGAAACTGATCACTCATCGTTTTTCTGGTAATGGGAGTCCTGCCTGAATCTTTTTTTTGGAAACGCTGCCTACTCGTGCCAATATATGAAGCTGTGTCACAGCACCGTGCCTGCTTCCTCTCCTGTCTCTAGGGATCATGACCCATGTGAGGCCAGAGGCAGTGGCTGAAACTTCAGCCTTGGCTTTTTTTTATTTGTTTGCAAAATCAGTCTGAAGTTTACTGTGGCCTTTGGATGTGCTTCAGCTACTTAACCATAAGTATGCTGATGGAAAGCTCTCCTATTCAGTACACAGAAAAAGTCCCAGGAGAGGGTTCTGTTGTGATCGCTTTGATTGATGTTAATGTTCCCACATTTAGAGGGGTTAGGTGAGGTTTAGTGAGGTGGGATTTTTCTATTTTTGCAAGTCCTCTTCCTCACTTGGCCTTCTTGTGGGTGGCTCTTTAAATTTAGACAAGGAAGAAAGCTGCTGGTTCAAAGTAACTGTTTTTTAACTGCGTGCTTGTTATTGCATCTCCTGTTCTTCCTTCTGGTGGGTATTTTTAACTTCTCTCATATTGTCAGTAAGTGTTTCCTTTCTAGTCCTGAAAGTTCAAGCTATAAAGTTTGAATCCAGCAGGAGAAGCAGTTGAGTTGTGTGAGTTCCTCTTCCCATGATATTCTGACCCCCATATAAAATCACCAGTGTTGTAAGTATTTTGAAAGTTCAGGTCCTTTCCAGCACAGTTGTATACAATCCAGGAAATTAGCAAAAAATAAAAAGCATAGTTTCACAGGTGAACCACCTAAAATTTATATTTTGTGTTATTTGGTAGCAGTTCTGAGCCAAACCCTCTGGCAGAGGCCAGCTTTGTTCTTTATCTCCAATAAGCTCTTCGGTTTTGTGCAGTTACAGCCTCTGCACAGTACAACAGTCATTTCCAAACGTTTGGTGAGACTGTCCAAAAGGTACTTTTCTCCCTTCCATCGTTTGTCAGAAGTATTAGTAATAAAAATAACAATTCATACAGAAATAATTATTGCTAAAGCAACAGTCATGTGATAGAGCATTTTAAATGTCTATGAACAGTCTGCTACTTAACGGTTTTCTAAGGCTTTCTGCAGTTATTCTGCACAGTTTTCTGCAGCTTGGCTGTTAAATAAAAGTTTTGTGTTCTGGTTGTATTTTGCCTTGGAGGGTCGATGTGGTCCCACAGCCCAGGAGCCAGATCCCTGCTCCTTACCTCCCTTCTCTTAAGGAGTTCTGAAAGGTGCTGCCTTTTCCTCCCAAATTATCCATTTGACTGGTACAGTCTCCCATGATACTGCTGCTTGCTTTTGGTTGTGAAAATTCATTGTCAGGAACCAGTTAGCAGACTCTGGGCCCCAAAACCATAAAAGTTTTAGGTTTTTCCTATCTCTTCATAAAACTGTGAGGTCTGAGGTACTATGACCTCAGTTACTGATAACATTTTGTCCTCTGTTTTCTGTTGAATGAGATTGTCAGCAGGTAACCATCTGTGCTTCACTGCATAACCATACTAAATTCATGTAAATAAACCCTTACATGGCTGATAACTGCTTAAATGCATGCTGGACAAACTGGGGCCCATTAGGTATATGATGTCTAGTGAGAATAAGTGGTATGCCCAGTGACTTCTTAAATCATACTGTCTGGTGTTAATGATAACTGAACACAGTGAATACATTTGCTTGCATGAGCTGCAAAAATGTCACGTGCATTTTTTTTTTTTTCCCTATGGAGCCAATTTTTCCTGTGGTACTGAAATGGACTCTTTCTCCTGACTTGAACCGTGTTATTGTCATACATGACAGTCTTAAGAGTTTCCTCAATATTTCTGTTCATCTGAGGACTCATATAAAATATATTTGGCCCTTTTTCTAGGTCTATAACCTCTCCATCCTTTATAACATGTTCCCTGTAACATCTAAGGAGTCAACATTCCTTCGGCATTAAACAAAATCCTCTCTAGTCCCTAGAACTGCTTTTTAAATTGATAATGCTGCCAAGGCATTTGCTTCCCTGACCACCTTATGCTTACAGAAGGAATTATATTCCTCAGATTCTGCTGCTCAGTAGAGGCTCTGGCAATCGTAATTCACATACTCTTTGACACCAGACATTTGTTTGTTGGTTTCTTTTACTGCCAGAGAAAACGTATTGATCACATTTATTGAATGCTCCAGAGAGTGTGTGCATGTAATCACTGAAATTCCCTTGGTTTGGGTTTTCCTATTAGAGATTTGTAACTGAAAACGTGATCTCTTTGTTCTCAAGTGTGGGGTTTTTTGCTATGCCCTTGTAGCTCTGAGTGCTTTCATGTATCTGGTGGGGCACTTAACTGCTCTGTCCTTCCTCTAAGGATATTTCAGCTTGTTTGACTGCAGGTCTCCAGCATTCTTCAATAATCACTTGGAGCCAAGCTGCCTGGAAGAGTTTGGGTTTATTGGGTGCCTGACTGTCCAGTACTGCGTGGTGTAAACCACTGCATAGCACAGTGTCCAATTACAAACAATTTTCACCCTGGAGACTCTTAGTTACCCATATCCATGACTCCTTTTCTAAAGATGATGTATTTTAGCCTAATATTTCTTCTGTCTAAACACAGAGGACCAGAGGTTCTATATGCCTTTTTGGAAATTAGGTCAGTCAGCCTTGCTGATAGGAAATCTATTTGTATTCTTCAGTTCAGGCAACGTAATACTGATAAGACAAGTATCAATATAGACATCAGAATAGGTCTTGTGAGAATAAAAGCCCATGAACAGCCATTTTTCATCCTCCATTTCTTTCACTTTTTGGTATATTATTCTATTTCGTGTCCTTAACTAAGGACATTCTTAGTTAAGTGTCTGTGTTTTAAGTGCTACTTTAGCTTTCCTCATGCTTGTATTGCCAGCACTTTGTGCCCTATATAATGCAGACATAGTAGCTTGCTGTGGCTTTGTTAGTCTTGAAGACCTGAGTATGCATTTCAGTTCTTAACCTTGATATATTTAACTTTAGCATAAATCAGTCGTATCAACTCATATCCAGGAGAAATATCAAACTGAAAAATGTGTATTATTTAATACAACAAAAGAAAAAGGCCTTGATTATAGTAAGTAATGCAAAAGACTGTTGTCTCTAAGGACATAAAACACATTAACAAGCAGTAACTACAGAACAGTAGGTTTCGGTAAAAATCCGAAGGATCTCTAGAGTGTTCACTTTCTACATCCTCAATAGAGTAAAAAGCAATCCACCACAATGATAAAGTTCTGAGAGTTTCTTAGCTCAGTTTTTGGTTTGCTGAAGAAGGAAGGTAATGCACAGAGTATTATTATTATTATTATTATTATTAATTATTATTATTGTTGTTGTTATTGTTATTGTTATTGTTACATCACTCCCTACTCACCACAAACGCAAGATTTACTTTCAGGAAGCAAATCTGTCTTAGACCAGGGTAATGATCTTTTTGCCTTGCTTTGTAATGGAGGGCAAGAGACAGAGGAACATGATTCTCTTTATGTGGTCAGGGGGAGATGTTGACAGCCTGTTAGGGCAAGGCCTTGAGGTGCTGACTTTGAGGTCTTTAGCTTTCGACATGTGACATTTTATTAACTGGCTTTTTATAAACTTTGGCTTTCTACTACGGCTGAAAGGTAGTGTATGAGGGGACCCTCTGGAGTAAATGCTGCTTCTGTGGTTTGGCTGCAACAGCAAGGGAGACTGCATTCAGTGACCTTCCTAGCACAACTCTCCAAAACAAGTAGTGGTTTATGTGTCAAATCCATGCAATCCCCCCACAGACCCCAACTATCTCTAAACAGACCATGCGACAACCTAGATGTTCTGGCATTCACTGTTTTACAAGGAAGTCCTTGGATACTTTGACCATGAATGATAATAAAAAGTTTACAAGTGAATAGCCGTGTGATGGAATTATAGGAACTCTTATAGGAAAAGACCAGTTAGATTCCCTGCAAACAGTTCATTCTTCCGTAGTGCTACCTGATCATACATTCTCTAATAAGAATGTCTTTGTTCAGTGTCACTTGTGAGGCACTCTCTGTTGTGCAGCTATAGCTTTTAACATCATGGAACAAAATGTTTTCTCTGGTTTATAAATAAAAAAATCTCAAACATTTTTTTTCTCCCACGTTTTATAAGGATTACTTATCACTGTTGTGATAATTCCTGATATTTGCAATATTTACTTGAATGTATGTTTGATTTCTTTGGGGTTCTAATTTCATTTTGTGGGTGAAAATATAAGAATGTTATAAGAAGCTGAAGAAGGAAGTGGTGAAAAAAAACCCAAACACAAAACAAACAAAACCAAAAACCATTGGGGCCAGTCATTGCTGTTGTGATGTGGAAAAAAAGTCATCAAGATATTGGAAAAACCTGAGTCACTGCTCATTATGAAAAAGTTCATGACAAGGACTCCTCGAAGTCATTTTAGTCTTGGGACATATATTCCTAGAAGTTCCACTTCTGTGAGTTTTTCAGAGCAATGCACCTTTAACAGTGGCCAGTGTTGCCTTCAAATCAGTGCTCACAGGAGATAAATACTCTGTATCTGGCACAGAAGAGTAGAAATGTGCATATTGGGGAAACTAGTGGAAATATCTGGGACAGCAGTCAGTAAAATACACTTCAGAGGAAGGTGTTTAAAAGTTTAAATTCCACTATGTAAAACAGTGAAGTAATTTTCTTGGCAGAAGAGAGTGGAGTTTGCCATAATTGAGAATGTTTAATCTTTATATTTATTTTTTTTTTTTTTTTTTTTTTTGTCCTCTCAAGAATGCCCTGTCTTATTAAATATTTTGGCTAAATATTAGTCATTATTATTTTTTTTTTATTTTATGCAGTCTTCCCTTTATGTCTTTATGTATTCTGACAGGAGTAAGCAATAATGTTTGACTGTCTTGTCATTTAAAGTAACAAATATCTCTGGAAGTCTTCCCGCCCTGCCCCCTGCTTCCAGACTAATTCATTTGATTTTTCCCTTTGCTGGAAATCTTTCAACCTTTCTTGCCTTTATCTTTATATATTGTGCTGATCTCCTTCATGAAATAGGCTTAGCAGATTATATGCAGTAATCAGGACAGGGACAGGGTGCTGCCTTCTTTCGGGCAAGAGAGGCTAGTATGAGTGCTAATACCCAGTGTTAGTTCAAATTCCATTTTTATAGGCAAACATCTTGCTTTGTTCTTGCTGCCACTTTGTGTTGGCAACATGGTTTTGTTTAACTGCCCACTGTGATACTCAAGTCTTCTTCCTGAGTGGTTACAGATGACAGATGAATCATATGTGAGCAATACAGATTGCTTTTTCCCTGTGTTTTCAATCCCAGTTCTTAAAGCAGAAATTTGTCTTCTGTCTTACTCCAGGTGCTTGTTCTGCAGAAGAGTCCTCCCCATCATCCATATATGAAGCTGAATATCTCTGTGCAGATCACAAGCCTTATTACCTTGCTATTCCTCCAGAGGGTTTTAACCCTCCAGAGGGTTTAAAACTTTGATACAGTCCAGCCTGTTATTATGTACTAGTGCCCTGAAAAATTTTGGTTAAATACTACCTTGCCTCATCAGTTCCTTTGCAAAGAATTGGGCCAAAACTTAAAATACAATAAATAAACTAAGCAAACAACCGGGCTAAACTTAGTTCAATCTCTGCTTTCAAAATTTTTGGTTAGTTTTCCAAATCAAGTTTTTAATTTAAGTAGTGAAAGGCAGAAAATTTCCCAGACATTGAGATCATGAGGATAATAATCTATCTGCAGATAACATTTATGGGAAAGAAAAGGAGGCAATGCAAAATAAGATTAAATATCAGAGAGAAACAGATGTACATCAGGCAAAAATATCTATGTAAAATGATGGCAAATTACAAAGATTGCATACTACACCATCCTGCTTCTCCAGAGAATGCATATACTCAAAGGGTAAAAGATTTAATTTATCATTTTTCAAGCATCTGATGCTATATCTAATAGTTTTAAGCAGAATATTACTTTATAATGCTCCACACCATATACTTTGTCTAAATCTGTACTATAAATAGAAATACTTCAAAATACTTAAGAATATAACCCATTCCAAAATATTATGACACCCAGATGGTTTCATAAAATATGAATAATTTTAACTAGTGTCTCTTATCACTTAAGGTTTTCATGTCTAAGACTAAGAAACTGTTTGTAATTGTCTCATTACAATTTTTGAGCTATAATACTCTATGTAGAGAGATTAGCTTGGCATAACACAGAAAGGGGTTATTTAAGCTTCATCAGCCTGAGTGAGAGAAGCATGTGGTTAGGTGTGCTTCTGAATTAAAGTAAAAATCTTAGATATCATTTCTACAGCTGATCTGTTACTACTCTGAATGGGACTTGATACTATCCTGTTGCATGAACTGCTTTGTGCTCTCTTGAGGCACTTTTTTTGCATATGCATAGACTGCAGTGCAGGTGAACTGAAATCCACTTTTCCTGGCAGAAGTGAGACTTCCTATTCTGTGATTGCTGCAACACTTTGGTCAGAGGTGCTTCTGTACAGCGAATAACACAAAGTAACAGACAGAAAGGAGACTACAGGACAGTATTTCAGGGTGAGACCTGGCCACCGTGTTTTCTTGTAAGTCTTGCCTAGAAAATCAAGCAGTTCACACCGAGTGAACACATGGCACTGTGACTTTTACCTTTTTGCTCTGGAGTATGTTTGCAATGTGACAGTAAATCAGTTATGTAAAAATCAGTAAATCGGTAAATGTCTCAAAATCTCTACCATTAAAATACAGAATAATTTCTGAAGTGCTTCAGAGACGTTGCAGGTGTGCATCCAGCCAGAAAGGCAGGGAAATGCCCCATGGGTGTGGTAATACGGAGCTTCGGTAGCCTGACCCCTACTTGCTTGGAGGATAAGCCCTGATCTCAGATGGTGTGGGGAAGGAACAGACTAATCCACAAACGCAAAAGATTTAATGAAGACTGGGGACAATCTTAACTGCATTGGTTCCAGGTGAAAGAGTTCAAATTTATGATGGTGATATTTTGCACCTTCTTAAAACTCCAGAATTCTAATGAAATGTTTGCAGTGTTGCTTGGTTTATGTAGTAAGCTAATTTCTACAAATTAACAGATTTCATAGAAAATAAGACCAAAAAAAAGATTACACATACCCTTAAATAACCAGAGTACTTTAGAGAGGATTATAACTAGTACAGTTCATACATTTAGTAGTAACTACAGTTAAGAAAACTTCATAAATCTAGTGTATTAAAGTGTATTACTCCATCAGTGATTTAGTGTGATGGAAAGATTACAAACTCCTCTGAAATTAAACTATGACTCTGATGAGGGTCCAAGTCTTTGAAAAAGGAGAGGAACAATTTTTTTGTTTCCCCTCTCAGACCTATTGATGTGCATCACTTTAACATCAAGTGATTACGACTGAACAGATTAAGAACATGAGTTAAATGAGCACTGATTGTCTCTAATCCAAGGAAAATACACACTTTAGAGGTGTTTGCTTTCTTTCCTTCTTTTTAGACTCTAGTTCAAACAGCCTATCAAGAGACTACCCAGTGCTAGCCATTGAAAAATGTGCCTATTTTAAAATCAGACCCCATAGGAAGCTGTGCTGGGCACTGCATCGTGTGTGGATAAAAGCTTCTGACACAGTGCTCAGTTCAGATGTGCAGGATGGTTCAGTGAGAATCTGAAGGCAATGGGTTATACGGGAGCCTGATCTGGCAGATTTCACTTCCATTACAAGAAAATAATCCCCTGTTCAACAGACCCAAAATAGAAGCTCTTTTGCCTGCCTGGTAATTAGTCTCTTGCATATTTGCATCTCATTGGCTTTTTCTCCACACTTAGTGGCGCAGCTGCTTTTTGCTCATGATAAATTAGAATGGGGATCAGGAAAACATATCCATTTGGTAGTAACAGTGTGTCTAATAAACTTGTTTCCTCTTGAGTTTCTCAGTCATAATGGTAATCTCCTATTAGTTCCAGGAATGCTTCACTTCTTTCCTTTCTCCCTCTCTGTTCCCTATTGGTTAAAGCACACGTTTAGTGAAACAAATTTCCACATTAACCATCTTCTACTGAAATCTCATCTATCATTGAAAAGTTCATACATTCCATCACCCATTCAGAATTGGTGCCTGGACAAATCTACAAATAATAAGGGGAAAGAAGAGCAAAGTAGGGAGCAAATGGCTAGTGCAATTTAAGAGAGGAACATTATTTTTGCTCCATTGCCCTTCACCTAAAAGCTGAATATAGCCAGATTGTCTGTTGCTTCGAAGTAATGACTGGAAACCTTCCTTTCCCATCATGATTTGTATGCACCCTGCTTTAGCCAACGGCAAAACTAGGCAGGGCCTGAGTACTTAAGCAACCTGCTGGTTGTCTCAGCCTTCAATGGCCATAATGAGTACAGTGTGGAAATTAATATAAACAAATTACTAACTCTTTAATTTGAATAGCTGGTGAGAATTTAGGATCTTAATTAGGAAGAAACATCAGTGATAGAGTAATGAATCATGGCAGAATTCTTTTGACCACCAGGTGGAAGGCAGAAGCTTCTTGTTGAGGGCAGGGGGAGTCAGATACCGGAGACAGCTTTGTGAGTCATAAACTGAAGGAAAATTAAACCAACATAGGCTGTATGAAATTTGAATTAAAAGATGGAATTGGAACTGATTCTGCACTGGGTTGTGTTGTGTGAAATCACTGCAGGAGAGCACAGACCACAAGAATAACTCTGTCATTAAAACGTTACCAAGGAATTCCATGGTTACCTTGCTTTTCTAATACAGAAACTGCTGTGCAACCACAGCAAATTCAGTCTCAACACTGGACTCACTGAAAGTTACAATATGGTTGGGTAATAACAATGTTTTTCTTGCACAGAATGTCTTCAAGTTTATATTGTGTATACTAATTTTTTCTTCAGATTGTCTTTCTCTGAAAGTATTTACATTTCAGGCTTTGACTTTAGTATTAATTTTTCTCTTATTCTGTTCCTGTTTTCCACTTTGACCTGAAACTACTTCTTGTGAGCAGATTGCTGATGTCAGGGATTAGAATTTTAAATCAAATTCTTTGCAGGACAAATAAGATAAAGTGTGTGTTTTGATCCCTTCTTTTTCTAGTGTACAGCCTTAGAACTACATTACTAGTTCTTTTACTCACACCAGCCAAAAATATTGAAAATATCCCCCCATTTCTGCTTTTTCTTTTGACATTCATTGGACTAAATAAAGAGATAACTCTGTGGGTAGAACTAGCAGGCTAATTACTTTAACCTTTACCCTTGTTAGGATTTGTTATCAAAAAAAATGTTACATGCTGTAAATGGTGAGTTTGTTATAGTGACATGGAAACCATTAAGCCACACTTACAATTTGTTGTATCTGAATGGACATTAAAAATTTCCTATTTGCTACATGACATAGTGTTGAATCCTTAATTTTGCTTTCAGCAACATGGTGTAGACAGGACAACCAATCCAGCCCAAATTATCACTGGTGTCAACGGTGGATTGAATCTACACAACTCATGAGCAAAGGGACTGAAAAAAAGGCCAACCATAAACACTTAAAAGCTCAGAGAAAGCGTAGCCAGAGGCTGTGTTGAGGGGAAAAAGAAACCTGGAGGCAGTCATCAGAGAAGCTGTTACAGAATAAGGTGAAGACTACCTAGTTTAATATATGTATACAACTGCAATTATGATATATTTAAATTTAGGATGAGATTTTTATATATTATGACAAATTTCAAGAGACTCTTCCTCTTCAAGCCTTCTAAGGACCCTTAGGACCCTTTCTAGATAATAAGGCAAAGTAAAGGCATGCTTCTAAAAAAAAAAAACCAAACCCAGCCCTGGCTTATCTGCAGATTCTACAGAATTTAAAAAATGCAAGAGGTGTGGAAAAGCCCTAGATTAATTGTTTAAATTCTCTCTTTTTCCCAGCTAATAGCTGTTTGCCCTTATTTGAGAGGAGACAGAGATAACCACTGGGATTTAGCTGAGGCTGATCATACAATCAAAGAAAAGGCAAAAGAGAACTGCAGTGTCGAGGATGCCCCGGGCTTTCTCTAGCAGGCACTTGTAATATTTACCAACCGTGTGAAAAGGATGAGAGTCAGTTGCTTGCTTGCTTCTAAATTAGAAAGATGAGTGTTTCATTGTTCATGAACAGCGATTTGAAATAAAGTATACCGTGTGCAATTCTCATTTCCCTACTGAAAAGGAGGAAGTTTCTTGTGTCAGAGGAGAGAAGGAAAGAGAGCGCATCAAGTCTGTTCCTCCTCACTTGCTAATTGCCCAGAGAGGAAGAGCTTTACTCGTACCGCCTTCATCTCAAGCCTCCCTGTGCTGTGGGCTCCACTAATGCTGTGTTACAGACAGTTAGATCTTTTGCAAATTCCTGACTTTATAAAAATGTGGAAACAAAGTCTCTAGTGGACACATAAGTAGTGTTTTGTTGTTTCGGGGTTTGTGCCTTCATTATTTTTCAGGTGTCTGTTTATGGCCCGGCAAAAGGAAATTCTTTTCTCATTGTACACATGGAGCTTAAAGAAAGGTGATTTTCTTTGAAGAACAGATACCAAATTAAGGATATAAAGAGAAGAGGGATGCAAAGTATGATAATGCAGAGTGAGAAAAATGTTTCTTCAAATACATAAATTCATCTGCCTCACTAGCTATTAATGTAACTATTGTAGAACTAGAACATCCTCCTACTGTAAATCCTGAACAAAGTCTTCTTATCAAAGATCCTAGTTTAATGGAAACTAGGAACTTTTACTAAAAAATGGATTTTCCCTATAAAATTTGTCAGCTTCTTAAAAAATAAATAAAAAAGGAAAAAAAAAAAAAGTGGTGGAAAGGCTTAGAAGGTTATGTTACCCACTGAGGCTGTGGAGACTCCGTCCATGGAGGTTTTAAAAATCCAAGTGGACAAGGCCCTGGGATACTTTCTCTAGTAGATGATGCTTTGATCAGGATGAGTTGACTAAAACTCCAGAGGTCCTGTTCCGCCTCAACTATTCCATGGTTCTGTAATGACATTCACTACTCTGCCATTTGTGAGGGAAGACGACCTCCAGACAGCATTGAAAATCCTGTGCTCCAGATTAAACCAACAGAGATGATGTCAGCCTACCTTACTTGCCAGCAGACCTTCTCTCTGAGAATTTATGTTAATCTGTTGTAACAAAGTGACTGGTCTAAATGCATTTGCAACTCTAAAAATAACATTTAATTTCAAAATTAGAATATTTTCAATTAAGCCTCTCCCATCTATTTCAAAACAAGAAACATGCACATTAACTGCTAATTGTTCTGTCATGGAATAATATATAAATTAACCTGACAAATTGAGGAATTGAGATGATTGTGTAAGTACAAGAGCCATATGTATGAAAGCTGTGAAACAGAGCAAGAAGATTTAAAATGGGTTAAATATAAGCCTGGCAATGGAGGAAGGGGGAAAAATGAAGGAGGCCAGATAGAGCCATCAAGGCACAGTACTGCCACTTTTAAGCACAGATCATGGTTTTGGTTATCCTTCAAAATCTTAAGGTGTTCTGAAGATTTCTGTAGGCAACCTGCTGAGAAATCATCTGTGTCACTGTTACAGTGTTCAAATAAATATACAGAAGCTACTTGAAAAATAAAGTTACGCTGTACATGCATTGGTAATATGTGTTGTCAGACTCAACTGCTGTCCAAAGTTGTATTTTAATTTATTGTGAGCAGAGCCTGTGTTCCTCTCCTTAAGATATCAATTTGTATTCCAATCACCTTTCTTAAGCTATAGCAAACTACTTTGGGCTACCCTGTGCCATGTAGGTACTGCTCTGTGCTGGGGATGCTCGGTATCAGCCTGTCTAGATGGGCCCTGAGGGAGTGGCAGTCTGTGCAGACCATTAGACCCCTTCAGGAGGTACCACTTCCTTAGGCCATACCAGGTTTGGACATCCAGTTCCATTCCCTCTCTCTAGGCACACACCAAAATGCTGAGGATGTTGGTAGTTCACCAAGCCAAGCCGTGACTTGTGCATGTGAGTTGAAATTTCTACCTTAAATCCTATAAAATGAAGGCTCACAAGACCAGACTTTGAGCTTGTAAATGAGTTCTGGTTGTGGAAGGACATGAGAAATTAACCTACTAATAAACATATTATAGATTTTATCTAAAAAACTGAAAACAAACAAAGCATAGCAACAATTGAAGAATTTTGAAAATCAGGAAGAACAAAAACTTTGGGAAGAAAAAGGATAATCTGGTAATTAATTGACATCTTTAGATTTGCACTTAGTGCTGGCTGTTACTTAAGCAGAAACACAGGCCAGATTTTTATTTACTAATTTGTTTGGCATTTTTTTTGCTTAATATTCTCTGGACTTCGAGATGATGCTTGTTAATAGTTATTCAACCTGTGACCTTTGTTGCCTTGATCAGTCTCATGTGGGTTGGGGTTTTTTGTTTCTTTTGTTTTTTGCTGAAATGCTGCATGCCTCTGGAAAAAAAAAAAATCAAAAAGACAAACAAACAAACAAAAAAACCCACAACAACTAAACCCATCAAATAACCAACCCCAAAAAAAACCCCACAAACCCAAAAAGCTTCAGTGCTTAGAACCAAGCTTTCAAAACTGGAGATAAGATTACAGGTGCTTCTTCAACTGCTTAGGTTTACTAGCACTGAATACTTCATTTGTTGCAAAGTATTTGCTCAGTTGTCATACTGAGAATAACTTTAATGATCTCTTTCAATGCAAATATGATCGAGACAGATGGTGACATCACCAAGAAACTTCTCTCTGAAAGGTTAATATGCTTCCTAACTAGAAAACCTTATTAGCCAAGAGCTGTCATTCTAACTCTGAAGCTCACACCTGTAGTAAGGGAAATTGCCAAGTTGCACATAGATTTGTAGACATTAATCACCCTTCAGCCAGATGCCTTCTTTCCGACAAGTTCTTGCACTGCTCTCTCCTATCTGTTGCTAAGCATTGGTATTTTAATATTTGTTCATTGCAACCTAATTTATTTGCTATCTAATTTAACTTCAATACATTTAGACTGAAGCTTAATCTGGGTTCTGAAATTTGATCTACCTGTGCAAATAGTTATTTTTCCCTAGGTAAGATGAGAGACATACACACACACACACACACTATTCCATTAAGAGACCAACAAATTAAACTGCAATAGCGTAGAAAGATATGAGTGACCCTCACTGTGATTTGTTTTAACTGAGTCACTTCAGTACCATAGATTCTTCCATAATACATTCAGGCTAGGTGATACATTGCATTGATGCTTATGTCAATAATCCAGATGCACACTTTGCAAGAATTTGGATCTGAATGCTGTCTGTTTGCTTTTCCTAGCTCAGGCTTTAATACCCTGATCAATAAATCTGTAACAATTTCATTTTTCTCCTTTAACATTTACACTGTTCAAAAGACAGTATCCTCACCACCATTTCTTTTATTATAAAAGACATGTTTACAGGTAGTGTCAAGAAGATAGAAAAGCTAAGGACTAGTCATAGATACCAGGTGGGTGGATGGGCAGACAGCCAACCTAATCAAGCTGAGATCATAGGCACAAGATACTGCCTCCTCCAGTGTTTTCTCACCATGCTACCCCTCGCAGAGAACTTCTGAAAATACACTGCATTATAGCACTGGGCTCTGAACTCCTAGTGTCCAGCTTTATCTGTGTTTGACTATCATATTAAAACATCTATAAACGTTGTTTCTTGCGGTGAAATATCTGCACTTCAGTAGGATGATGAAGTGCTATATTATATATACATTTACTTATTTATGTATTTTATATATATATAAAAATAAAGTAATCCCACTAATCTGTTTTATTGTTTAATTTCAGTGGGATATGCGATAGGTATGCACTATGGAGTTGCTTACTGAATACTAGGGACATTTTCTGTCCTGATACACTATGCTCAGGTTCAACACAGGGAAGCTTTTCCAGCATCTTTTTACACTCTGTCTGACTGAGATCTCTGTGTTCGTACATCATTTTTGTCAACATCAACCTAACACATATTTGAAATATCTGTGCTTTAGAAACTCTATACAATATTAATGAGATACTTTGGTTTCCTTCAGATGTAGACACTTCAGCGTCAAATCAGCCCAGCTCTGAAGTAGGTTTTTTTTTTTTAAACAGGAGTTTAAAAGGTAATTAGCGTATCAGTGGGAGACAATTAATTCCTGTCTGTAGTTTAGAAAGCCATCCTAAAAATCCTCCAGGTTCAAATCTACTTTTCTTACCTTAAATCAATTTTAGATGGCCAGCTTAAACTCTCCATGAGAAAATTCCCTGATCTGAACGTGGCTTTCAGAGTGAACCATCATAAAATAGTTACTGTAGTTATTTTAATTTTAATGTTGCTGCTGAAAAGATTCTTGATACTGCTTTAATTTGTACTCGTTTGATTATTTAATTGTTTACAGTGGTTGTACACTTCAAGATGAGCTGGTCCTCTAAGAAGTACTGTGCTTAGCCCTACCAACACTTTCCAGGTAAGAGGCTGGGCTATAGCTCTGTTGGATGATCAGTTAAGACAGAAACAGCAAAGTCCAAAATTTCTTGTAGGGGAAGCAGAGGGCAAGTAAAGATTGGAAGGTTTGATTGGGTTTTGTTGTCCTTCCCTTCTTAAGAGAAAATCCCAAGAGACCTGAAGAGAGAGCAAAATGTTGAATGGACTTGAAGAAGGTGCATAAGGTTAAAGAGAAGTAGGAGAGAAGCTCCCTTTTCCAGGAAGAGCACAGGCTCCTGCCAGCAGCTACTCTTCTTCCTAGCAGAGACAGAGATTTCATCTTTCACCTAAATGCCTTTTTCTGTTATTAAGTGAAATCACAGAAAGACCAGAGGAAATTTCTTGTTGTGGTGGTCTGATCTGGACAATACGAAGAGAGGGCAGTCTGAAAACATCAGATGCTGCCATTCTAAGAAATTTCAGTTTGGAAAATGTTTGTGGGGAATTTTTTGTTTCAAGCAACACATGAAGGAGGTAAACACAAACATACTTGATGGTAGTAGGAGGGCTGTTTATGAAGGTTGGTAGACAGCTGGCATGACTATTATGGCTCACTGTAGGCAAATAAACTTCTGGAATGATCAAGAAGCAGCTAAACACTTTATTAGATAAATAATTTAAATTTGGCTATATGGTACAAAATTAAAAAAAAAAAAAAAGAAAAAGAAAAAAAAAAAGGTGGAAGTTGAGGGGTTTTGGGGTGGAATGGTTGGGACCTTTTTTTGCTCTTTACCACACCTGATTGAATCAAGTTTTCATATGTCTCAGAATCATTTTTCTGCTTCTGAAACCCCTTAGAAAACCTTGCCCTGGACTTCAGCTACCAAGCTGCATCTAAAACAACATGATTTATTAACAGAACAAATAGACCTCATTGGATTGTGGTGGAATGGTGAATATTTTACCTTCCTAAACATTGCCATTTGTTTCAGGCTTAAGGAACATTTGTCCACATGTGTCACAATGTAATAATTGCTGCTTTTCTGTATGCTTGAGGTTGGGTTTTTTAAAAGGTTTTCTGCTTTTATCTACCTTGATCCTGATCCAATGCCCACAAAAGTAAATGGAAAGCTGTTATATCTTCTGTGGCTTCTTTCCCTCCTCGCTACTGCTTTCAAAATATTCATTTAAAATAAAAAAATTTCCCCACTGGGTCATCCGGGGGAAGTTATTCAGGGACGAGTCTCAACATATTATTTTAGTTAAATGACATGTTTTCTTTTGATGAGATTATAATTTTTGACATGCTTAAAATCTCTTGTGAAGTTTGGTCACTACTTGGAAAAATTATGGCAAAAGTGTATCTGCTCACCAGCATGAGCAGTGATGTTGGAAATTCTCATGGAAGCAAACTGGTTGATGAGAGGAGTAACAGGTTCACCCTGAAAAATTTTTAAGAGTTGACTGATTGTTTAACTACTAACACCTAAAGAAAACAGCTCTTCCACACCTTCTCATCTCCAGATAATAATTTCTGCCTTGAGTGTGTGTAATATTTAAGATTCAGTGTTCTCTTAGGGCTTGGGTGCGGACATGTGATCCTCACACACTGCTCTCACTGGAATTTTCTTTGTTATGTATCTTATTCTTATTACTATTTATGAAAATCCTGAAAAACACATTTTGGATTGTTTCAGTTTCACTCATTATTCAGAACGGTGACTACTAGGCCCTGCTCATTTAGGGAGTTGTGTTGACATGGTCAAGTGCAGGCAGCATATTGGCTTTGTTCACATCCAAAATAATCATGTGCAGATCAAGTCTTATCTTAGTCCTGAGTGCTGCTACTTTCAGGCCTTGCCTGTGCTGTTTTTTCCTGGTTGGTCTTGGCATAGAGTGAGGCTGTTGCTTGTAAAGTGTGGAGTCAGGATGTTAAACTGGAGGGATGGATGAGGCTGATATTTTTTGCCTTATGTCAAGTCGTAAATAGCACAGACTTGTTGCAAACTAAGTTTCTGTTGCTACAGCCAACATAAATAGTTTGGGAGAGTTTTAGGGAACTGGTGATGATGCACAAATACCTGCACTTCCAGCTCAACATTTCAGAGACTGATACCATTTTGCTTTACTTCTGCATGTCACTAGCAAAGTGAATAGAAACCTGAGTCTAAACAACTGTGAATGGATTAAGTCAACTATAAAGACACAAATACCCCTATTTATAGAGCAGCGGAGCATGAGAGCTAGGGTTACCTATAAACAACATGTGCTGTTGTTAAGCTGTTGAGAACTTCAGGAGATAGACAACAGTAGTTCCTTCATAACCTTAAATACTGAGCGAAGGCAGAAATATTCTCATTAAGGGTGTTATACACCACCTGCATAGGGATGTTTTCTTGTTGCCATGATGCAGTGCCATGGGGATCATTCAAAAATTTCTTTACTGCTAGGAAAATAAGCATTAGCAATCTTTAACGCCTCTGAATCGTGGAAGTACTTTGAATCTTAATACAATTGTTATAAAGAGACCTTGGAGAGGAGGGTTTGACTCATACCAACAATTTCTCAGTTTTATTGTCCATTAAAATGATTTTATGTCTTGAAACCTCTGAGTCCATAACAGGAGAATTTAACTTTTCTCTACATGTGTGTGCATATTTTATTCTACATCTTCCCTATCCTTGCCCCTCAGAAAAATTTTCACAGTTGGTGGTGGTGGTGGTGGAATTTCACTGTCAGTTAAAATGGTGCAGAGTTAAGAAACAGCCACGGAACTGTAGTGTTAGATGCCTCATTTCTGAATAGATGTTATCAAAACATAATTTAAAATATTGTTTCATCTGGGAGTGTGAATGCCACTGTAGGCATACTTTTTCCCCCATCCTACAAAAATATTTGCCAGAAGGTGAAACATACTACACAGTATTGAGTAGACTTGGTGATGCTGAAAGAAAAATGAGATGTACAGTCAGTTTGACATCTCTGAGTTTGCAGATGATCTTTGTCAGAAACATGAACCACAATAATGTATATGGGTGTTCTAATTTGAAGAAGTAGGTAATATGAGCAGCTGCCTAGACAGGAAACTTCCATGATGCTGATCATGTATCATGACATCAAGACAGATGATTGAAGGAGTTAGACTTGACACCAATGATCAAACTCAGACATATCCAGGAGGGAATTAATTACATATTACCTGATAGTCTGATGCGGTGAGAGAAATAGGCAAAGCTGCTCTGTGAGGTCTTGTACTAGTTCAGTAATGCTTATGAATAAGGTGCACAGAGTTGTCTGAAATGTGATAGCCTCAAATTGAAGTGGGCCTCATCTGTCAGGAGAAACCAGTAACTGTCAGAGATCACTCCTACTCCAAGATCAAAATCAATTGGTATCTGAGGTGCTACATGTACAATACCCTTAGTTTGCATACACAATTTGTTAGCTCTCCTGAGTTCTTCTGGGCTCTGCTAGTGAGCATTGTGCTACTGTTGCCTGGTTTTCTCACGAGCTGAAGAATTTGGCTCCTTTGTGGACAGAAGAGTTGCAGAATTTGTGCAAACCATGCTTTTTACCATATCTCTACCTTTGTCTGCAATACTGGCTTGGTAATAAATCAGTGCATTAAGTTGAATTATCCCTTAGCCATCATCTCAAACCTTGCATCATGTCTTCCTCTTAATACAAGCAACGAAATTCCCAAGACAAAGGTGGCACTCTGAGTTCTTGCTAAATGATATTGCAGGTCTGATGGGACCACGTGAGATAACCTACTCTGAACTTAAACATGGTTTCCTGTTTTCTCATTTCTTGCTGCTCTGAACTCTGTCTAAAGTGATGTGCTTTAAAATGTTTGCATTGCATCCCAGTAAGTCCCTGTAATGCCTGAAAGAATAAAATGCAGTGTGTGTGTAACAGCACACATACCACATAGTTCAGTAATAACTTGGGAGGAGTTCAGCATGAATTTTCTGCATCATGGAACAACCTCTGACTTTTTTTTACTTTTTACCTTTCAGTGGGTATATTATATATATATTAGGTGCATAAAGTCATAGTCCTTCCTTCCTTCCTTCCTTCCTTCCTTCCTTCCTTAGAAACCTGACATACCAGGGGTTACAGCAGCAGGTACAAGCTAGCAGTTTATTTGTATTCTGTCAGGGCTGGGAGAAATATAAACTTTCAATTCATAATTAGCTATAAGACACCTGAGAAAACTATACTCAAATTGATGGAATCATTTTCATTTTACTCTTCACAGTGCTTGTTAAATTCCTCTTTAGGCTCTGCTTCAGGCTGTGCTGTGGATCTTATACTAGGTTTTCCCAGGAACCATTCAGCAAATTAGGGCTGTTTAGGATGTGATCTAATAAACCCTTGGTCTTCTCCTAGTAGTAGGATTTGCAAAAGGCTGTCCTCAGGAGCTGGTTAAGCAAACGCATCTTCCTCTGCATTTCAGTGGCCTGGGCATATACATACAGTTTGTTCTTCGATTCCAGTCGAGTTTTAGTAAATCTTTAACAGCACAAGTACACACTTTGATGTATTATACAAATATGGTCTCTCTACCAGTATGCCTGTGATTATTAGAGCTATGGGTTTAGATTTAAAAAAAAAAAAAAAAAAAAAAAAACAAAAAAACAAACCTGCTCTATGGCATATTCCCAAGCATGCTTGTAACTATACACATATAAAAATCTTGTAACCTTATATGCTAATCCTCTAATGCTAGGGATATTGTAATGATAAATCTAGTTAAGTCCATATGATGTACAGGCAAGGCTTGTATTTGACTGCTAAAGACAAGCAAAAAGAAGTAAGTTTTTAAGTTTTTCTTCAAAATCATGTTACGCTGCACCCATTTGTATAACCTTACACAGCCAACTAAAGAAACCAAGACTACCTGCAAGGTGATCTATGTTTTTCCCACATCCAGGGCTCCTGCATTGTTTATCCATGGAAAAACATGAAAGGATCTACTGCTCCGATAACTCTCTTCTAATTGCAATGTGAAATAGGAATTGTTGGATGACTTATTTTGTTTTTCAATAAACCAGGAAGCTTAACATCCTGCTTTGTATTTCACAGCATGCTTTCTATTGTACATGCCAGATGGGTCCAGGTGCCTGTAGGGAGCTTTGGTGAAGGTAACCAACTTGGCGATGCAGAGATATCCAATAGATTAGGACCTCTGTTGAGACTGAAACTGTCCCTATGATCAGGCCAACTTAAACAGGAAATAATATGATGAGCTCCTATCTTCTATGTTTATTTATCTTTGTGGGTTTTTTTTCCAGAATTTTCTCTTTGTTTTTGATATTCAAGCACTTAATCAAACACTTGCATTGTATTTTTTTCAGAAAGCACTCTTGAGTAGTGTTCTGTGAATGCTGCTGTGTAAATCATGTATTTAAATTGATTAACAGTGTAAAGCCTTCATTCCTGAGAGCATTTGCTAAAATTAGTAACAACACAAAATCTCTGTCTGCAAGCTATGATAATGTCTTTGAAATAAAGCATCAAGTTACTCACTTGGAGGTGAAGTTTATGCAAGCTCTCCTGGTTTTGTTCAGGGTAGGTTCTCAAGTAGATTAGATTGCATTAATCCATAATTAATGAATGTATGGTGCTTGAGACTATCGATGAAAAATAGCTGTAACAACTTCTCGCTTTTACATTTGATCACAATTAGAAAATCCAGCATCTTACAATTAGTCTGGATGATTTCATTAACTGTAATCTTGATGTGGAATGTTATGAACAAGTGCTCAGATCTGAGTGTTTTCAGATTTCCTACTATAGAGATGATTAAAGAAAGTGTGTCTGTTTTGTAATGACATTTAAAATGCATTTTTACTTTGTTATTTTGCAGGAATCAAAATGAAACACTTCCACCTTCCAAAATTATGCAAAAATCTTCTACAATCTGCTGTTTCTCTTGTTCTTTCCTACTTCGTGTTCCCGTAACTGAATATATTAAAAATGAAGTTCATGGCAAAAAAAAACTCTAAAGCTCCAACCTTTCTGAAACTGGACAAAATTTGAAACTGTTTAAACAAAATAATAAAAATTAGATCATGGTTGCTAGTAAGAAGAGCGAATAATTTGTACTTTACAACACAGTTTTGATTTTTTTCTCTGCAGTTCTGGGTCACATTTCATCTTCAGATAATTTTTTTTTTTTTGCTAAGATCTAACATTTTCTAGCATGTTTAGTCCTTGGTAGGAGGAAATTCCTATTTCTCTAGAACAAAATTCAGCTTTTTCAAAGACTTATCAATTCTTCTTTGAGTTCAAACATTCAGGGTGCAAGCAGGACTCTTCATTCCTGGTTAAGAAAATAAAGTTACTGAGGAATTGACTGTACATACCTCAGCTGTCTGTTCTTCTGGCCTCCCCTTTCCTTCTGAGCCCAGAACAGAATTAAAACAGAGGTTTTACCTTCTGAATATATCTGCAGGCTAAATCCCATCAGCCTAACTCTTGCTGATTCACAGTAACAGCACAGAACGAAAAAGAGAAGGACAGCACAGTGGACAAACAGACTTTTACGATCCAACTCACCTGAAAGGTAAGGTAACACTTTCCTGGTGGCAGTGCATATACTGGGTCTGAGGGCATGTGGGGTGGGGAATGTGTGGCTGCTTTGAACACATTTTCCCATGCTCTGCTTTTCCTTTGCTTTAAATGGACTAATTGTCAGTGGATGTTGGGTTGAGCCTTGATGCCTAAAGGATTGCACGACTGAACAGTTGTCTATTCAAGGTACAAAAATATATTCCTACTGTTTGTTAGATGCATTAGAGCTCAACATGCAAGATGCGGCTGTGGGAATACACATCACAACATTCACCATGGCACACTGCATAACTGTAGCCATCAACAGCAGAAAGTAATCCTTTGTGTATTTCAGCAATCAGAAGACACGCTGAAGCCACCTGTTTTGCTCACAGGCCATAGAAAGTTACAAATAGATCCTCCTCAGCTGCTGTAATCTGGTGCAGAAATGATGATGATTTATACCAAAGGCGTATCTGGTAAATTTGTGGTCTTCACACCGTGTGCTTTCCTCTTTAGCTTTAATTTAACACTTCAAGGGGAGTTGGAGTACTCTAAAGCTTTCTAGGTTATACAACTCATCAGTGAGCTTGGCCGCCATTTGGTGTGAATTGGCACAAACAGACCAATGTAAAACTACTTTGCTAAGTATCAGGTGGTCCCGTGGCTTATGTTTATTATAGCTAGTAATGCATTGTAATGGTACGGAACTTTCAAGGAGGAGCTCCAGTCTAATAATATCCATCTGGTCCACCTGTAGCTATAGAGAAAAAGGCATCACTCACTTTGGCATACCAAGTATGCTATTACTAAATATGTTCCTCAGATTTTCTGTTTGCTTGACTCTGTCAATTCATACATCCCAAAGTATCTTCCAGTTTCTCATTATAGCTGAATTTGTCTACGAATTTGACTATGCTTTCCCCTTCTTTCCTTTAGAAATAATGATTTTTCATGGTGTTTATTTTACACTCCTATTGCAAGGTATCAGGCACAGATAAATTAATGTAGGGACCCAAGAGGACGACGATGGGAACATGTTACTTCTTTACATGTACTTCTGGGATTGAAAGTACTGGTCCTGGAGAAGGTAAGATTTCATCCTCTTAGAGAACTCACTTTAAAATTCTTAACAAAGTTAGCTCTGAGTGTTCTATAGGTCTAATCCAAGACAGATGTATTTTTTTCTTCTAATAGCTTTTGAAAATAGTGGGAGGAAATGGACTTCTCTGGTACTTTTCATTGTATAGCATATATCATGTTTTCCAGCTCTGTATAAGCTGAAGTGTTTGGAGCTCTGAATGACATAAACATTCAATTTAGAAACACAAGGCACACTGCTGCCCTGTGCATATTTATGGAGCTTCTCACCCTGTGAACTCATCCCAGAGGACTTTGAAGAACAAAGCAGCACTCTAGTACTGTGACAATAAACTGTAATATAGTTTATAAAACTGAGGGTACTTTTCTACCAGTTCAAAGCCTCTATCAAGCAAGTGTGGCTCTTTATTTTAGTTTAAAAGTAGAGCAAGAAATACTCTCTTCTTTTCTTTCAAGGTAGAGTGAGTTAAACAATGAAAATGAAAACAGACCTGTTCTAATCCTAGGGCTTCCAGAGGAATATTAATAAATATTTTCTGCTCTTTCAGTTGTCTATCATTCATCATTCTTGTGAATTCAGATTGAATGTAGACCAAATATCCTAAAACTTTAATTTAAAATGCATAAACATAAGCAGGGTATTGCTTTTTTATTGTTCTTTGAGCTTCAAGAGAGAAGGAGGGACATGTAGTCAAGTTTTTCCCCATGCATTAAGTAAAAATCCCTTTTGTTGTAAGAGTCAAGGGGTTTTTTGCACAGTACATATATCTGTTAGTTGCACTGAAGATTGTATCAGATTTTGAGACAAAATCATGAGAGTGTTGCTGGGTAGATGTGGAAAGGAAGGATCCTAGCAAGTGTTCTTGTTGCAGAGCAGAAGTAAGAAAGGGTGTTGATGAGTCTTTTCCTCCTCCCATACAGGTCAGATATTTGTAGACATACTGAAGAGGGGCAGTTGAAGATGCAGTACAATGCATACTAGGAATTTTCAGAAACAATTACCTGCATCTTTAAGTAGCTAAATACTTTTTTAAAAATTATGTTTCTCTATTTCTTAAAATATTTTGATTTCTCTACTGTAAGACAGTCTGTCTTCAGTGCTGAAATGAAAAGGAAGAGTGTCTTAGCAACAGTTTCCATTATGTACTATGATGACCAGAACACAAAACTGCAGACCATTACGCTATATCAGGCTATCTTTAGCCTGCTGTTAGTCTTTCTCCCTTGCAATTCAGCAAGCCATGTTTATCAGAGAGATAACTGTTCTCTCAGAGATTTGTGCCATGCAAACCATTTTTATGCCTGTTCAGGATACTGCTATGTACTGTCATACAATCCTGAAGGATATTCCAGTAGAAGCATGCAGCCATTTTGTTTGGTGTTGGTAACTGTAGGTACTTCCCTAAGACTAACAATCTTCATTTATTTTTAAACTGAGACAAAATGTCAGAATGGATTTCTTTTGATCTTTTTTTCCTCTACCCTCTACAGGATTTACTGAATGATTGCATGAGCCTTCTCTCCCAGAGCATCTGTGACATCCATAGTACAATGCTGATTTAGAAATTTTGTCATTTCCCTCCTTTACTCTGACTGTTCCATAGACTGGAAATAGCATGGCAAATTGTTCACAGGTGTGGGTGAGAACAAAACTGAAAACTTTAGGGAGCCTTAGGGTTTTACACAAACATATACTGTGAATCTGTAGTGTAGTTTTTATAGTTTGCATCAGGTTGGTAGCTGTCCTGTATGCTCCAGTACTCTAAAATGTCATTAGTAAGTGCCAAGCAGGCTTCTCCATCAATGTAAAGCTGCAAAACAAAGCATATTTGTTTGAAAAGAATTGCCAAATATACCTTTTCAATCACACTGGTCGTTGGTCTTGTCATTCCTATCAGAGTACACTTTCCTAGAATATTTCTACGAAAAGAGTCCCTGGAGCAAAAATCCAGCTAGCCCTGTATGCAACCTTTGACAGCGGTCAGAAGCTGATTCATAGAAGGGATGGAAGAACAGGGGAAGCACATCATGCTACTCTTTCAAAGACTCTCTCAGATTCCAAATAATTAGGGGCTGTGCCATAAAGCTGGTTTGTTGGGTTTTTTTACTGAAGAGATCTTTTTAATTGCTCCAAATTGGTTCCAGTTATATGAACCCGTCCAATTAGGCCTTGAGCCTGTGCCAGCTTTTAGCACCTACAATATGCAGCAATGTTTCAGTTAATACATGTGATCTGAAAAACTACTTTTTTGTTTGTCTTGAGCCTGTCACCTATTAGCTTTGGTCAGTGCCTCTGCTCCTGGGGACACTTGATGATCATTTACACTTTACTTTATGTCCATCTCTTTTAATTAGAAGAGCTTTGTGTCAGTTTCTTCTTGCCCTTCCTCTGCCTGTGATCTCCTGGATTGAGAAGCTGAGCTTCAGAAAAATAATAACCTCTTCTCACTCTGTCACAATTTTTTTTTATCAGGCAATATGTTAATCATAAACAGTGCAGACTTTTAAAAAAGTTAATTAGTAAAGGTGGTTAGGTACCCCTAATCCATAACTACCTTTCTAAATTTTCACATCATCCTCTCTATGTTTGTCAGCTAACGTTCTGACACACTTTGAGTAATGACCACTCTACAAAACAAGCTTTTACCCTTTACTGTTCACGTTTCAAAAGCTTATTCATATGTGTCCCAAGTTGTTTTGCATAGTCCAACTTTTTAATTGTTTTGGTAATGGAAGTGGGTCCTGGTATTTAACCAGAGTAGCTGCTGTCTGCTGAGTTATCACTGGGAGGAGTAAAATGCACCAAAAGGGAGAATCCATAAGAAAAACATCAAGCTGGGAGTGGGTAGATGGAGTGTTAATCACCTGCCCCTTTATAGATGAGCTTTGTCTCCCCAGCAGGAACTGTAGGATACCTCTTCATCAAAGGGACAGCAGCATCCATCATCATCGTGTTAGGGAAGTGACAGGGCACCTTTGTGGTTGTCCCCTTTGTTTTATGGTCCTGTTGTCCCCTAGAGTTTGAGTGTACAGAGAAACTCCATTGGTAATTAATTCTTTGTTCCTGTCCAAATGTTCCCTTTCTATAGAGCTCCAGTTCCTTTACAAACCAGGTGTTTTCTTACTTTTAAGAGAAAAAACTTGGCATGAGGGGGTGAGGAGGTGGGGGAAGAGGGTGGAGAGAGAGAAAGAGAGTCACTCTATCATATGGCCTAACGTAGGCTAAATAACTTAGTAACTGTACACACTGAATTTACTTTTTCCAGTTAACTTTTCTTTCTGACATTATTTTGTTGCTTGTAACTTTCCTCAATAATATTTTACTAATATTCACCTTCTGATTTTGCTAGGATAATTTACTTCCTCCTCCTCCCATCCTATTTTCACATTGAATTCTGATACTCAAAAGCTAAAATTGGATTCTGTTTGGGTGTAGTATGCAAACACCTCTCTAGCTGTTGTGAATCTAAGAAAGCCATATTCAAAATACATTTCACTAATCCTAGGATCATTCAGGTGGAAGGGACCTCACGAGGTAATCTCGTCCAACCTCCTGCTCAAAATGAGGTCAATATATGTCTTCTTCATTAGAGAATTTGCATTAGTGAAGCACAGGTGGATGAGTCTTTAGCCAACATGCTTTGAGATCATGCATTAGCCAGCTTGTACAGGATAAAATTAAGTTGTAAATTTTGCTGCCATGGTATGAATTGGTCACTGTTGGCATCTTGGCTATGATCATAAATTTGTGCTGACAGCTCACTCTCTGCAGTCATCATGCTGATCTTGTGGGAGCAGCAATTAACATATTTGCAGGGCCTGTTCATTGTCTTCCTCCTAACCGCCCTCTTCTTTCTCTGTTTATCTTTACTTAAAAAGAGCAGGACATGCAGTTTTCCTAGGGACCTTTGCACCTTGCACGTTCCTAACTGGAAAGTGAGGTGGAAGCTTCTAACACAACTATATTGTCGTCAGGCACAGAAGAACAACTCCTAAGTAAGCTGCACGTGTCCTCATCCAAAGGGGTTACTTCTATCTGCCTAGCATTCTGAAAGTCATAAGGGAGAGGAAAAAACATTTTATACACAACATGTGACACCCACCTCAGGCCTTTAACATGATCTTGAGAATGGGATGGTGCAGCGTTAAAAGGAGACATGTTTTACAGTTACTTAAGTCACTTTGCTTGCATCTGGGTTAGCTCAGGGCATATGCACACTGTAAATCCACAGCAGTGAGTGCTAAAATTCTGACTAGCTACAAGCATGACTGCAGCAAACCTCTTCCTTGTGCTTCAGATCACTTTTATTTATATTGCAGTGTAGCCTAACATACAGATACCTCTAAGGACTGCAAGTATGCTGTTAGGAGCAGAAAGCTGATACACTGCTAATAGGTTGTGTGTCAAGAAGATGATCTTACTAGAATTGTGTTAAAAACTTTACAAGTTTAGTGGAGGGAAAGTGGAATACCAAAAGCTTTGGAATTATGTAGCAGCCTCTTCACAAACCAGTTCCATGTTTTTTTTTTTGCTAGAGTTGCTATGCAATGCTGCTTTCTGTCTCCAAACTCCCTTCATCACAGAATGTGGAAGCTGTAAGGCAGAAAGACAGATTTCATAAGGTTTTACAGTCTTTAATTGGCTGGATCTCCACTGTGCAGTCAGCAGTATCTTTCTTCCTGAGATAAAGAGTAAGATGAAAGTCAAGAGAAGAGCTTTTACTCTGCTATCTAAATAAAGTTTTTAAAACATGCAGAAATACCCTCAGCACCAGAATATCATCTCTTCCTTTCCTCATTTGGTGTTTCCCATTTTGAATTAATAAGTCTCTGTGCAACCCAATGTCACTTTGAAATTGGCCCAGACTGTGTAGTAAGATTGGATCAGATCCACCTCCAGAGGTTCCTTCCAACCTAAATTGCTCTATTATTGTAAAAAATAACAAAAAACTCCACCCTAAACCCTTAGTCTTAATCCTATCTAGTAGTGGAAAATAAATACTTTCTTACTCTTCTTTTTGCTTTGTTACTGCAAAAAATTAATACTTAGCCTAGAATTTTGGATACCAGAGTTTTTCCAGAAAAAAAAAAAAAAAAAAATCTAAGGCCAGATCTTAGGGTCTCTTGAAGTCTGGCTTTATTTTGTTGTATCTTGTCAAGGACAAGATTCTAGGAAAAACAGATTATTGCTTGAAATGTACGATAGCTCCTCATGCAATTCCCATACTGTGAAAAGGGTCAGGTAAACTTGAATTGCAAGTCTGCTACATTGTCTTCTCCCTGACCTTTTTTGTGAGCTGAGACGAGTGTCAGAGAAAGAAGTAAATCTGTAGCTGTATCTTTGAGCATGTGGGATCTGAATTATGAGCACTTTTGAGCACAGTTCTCTAGAATGTACTGTTAGTTGTTCTGACAGATGGAGATTAGCTGTGGGGATGTTCCAGTGGATATAATTAGATTTAATGGTGATGAAGACAAAGGAAATATGGGGAAAATATTGGGAAAAGCGTATTCTTTATTCAGTACAATATAGCATCCTAGAGAGCTTAACGCTTACATGGATACTTGAAGAAACAACAAAACAGAGGGGTGGAGACTGACGCAGAATGACAACGAATCCCTGGGATAATATGCAAGTTAGAAAGGTGGGTGCAAAGTATATATAAAATAAAACTGTCTTGGTTGACTCACTCTTATTGGCTACTAGGAAGAAGTGGGACTTTACGGGTGTTCAAAATCAAGCTGAGAAGTATTTGAATCCAGTCAGCTGGCTAACACTTCTCAGATTACCTCAGCCTGCCTCTACATTGGCATCTTATCTGAAATGACTAATGCTGATTTGGGATCAACAACAACAACAAAGGAACAGTGTTAAAAATTAAGATCATTCTCAGTCAGATCGCAGTTTGAAGCATCTGAAAAGGAAAGTATTTATCAGCTGTTCTAGTGGCTGCCTTTACTACTAACTTGACCACTGTGTCTTCTGCCTTGCTTCTCAAACGGAAAAGTGGACACTATGTACCCCAAATATGTACATCTTATGATACTCCTAGAAAGTGTCGTTTGTCTTCCTTACTTCTCTTTCCTGCAAGAGTGATGGAGGAAAATGTTTCTGGCATCAATATTTTCCATACACAGAATTTTTCTTTTGCCTAGATCCTGGTTTCAAAACCTCTACATCACATTCTCTTGCATCTAATACTTGCAGGAAGGAGTCATGCTTAAGTGAATGTAACTTCAAAAAGCAAATTGTCTCATCAAGAGCAAGTTACTTCCAGCCATGGGCTACACTGCATAAGCAGAGCAGTGTACTTCTGGTGTCTATTATTTTTGCTTTGAGATTAGTTTTATTTGTAGGTGTCTAAGTAGAAAATACTTTCAAATGTACATGTCTGGGGTAAGTAGCAGAAGAAAAGAGAGGAATGGGAAGAAGCAAAATTTAAGTTTTTCTGTAATCCCATAAATTGCATGTCTACAATTCTCCATTGCTAGGACATAGGGCTCTCATTTTAGAGGGCACAAGTGAGAATGCCACCATGCAAGAACAGTAGTACTTAATATCCACTTTGTACAAATGTGACTGACTGTGTGAGACAAAGACAAATATAGCCTGAGCTTCTGCGTGTGGAGAGCTCCTTCTTCCTACCCTACCAAAGAAAATCTGACCTGGGGAGTGAATAGAGCAATGTTTCTAATTCCTTACTTTCTTTTCCTGTAATGTATACTTTTTCTTCTGAAAGTTTATCTGAACTCCTCTTCTGCTTGTGATCCTCATGCTGACAGATGATGACAGAACCGTGTAAAATATTGCCAAAAATTTTTAATACATGGTACATCATCTATCGTCTAGGGTTTATATGTTCTAAAGTCATTGCCCTTCTTTATTTAAACATAATGTGAAATCATAGCTTTCTGAGAGCTATGAAATACTACCCACACCTTTTTCAATATCAAGGATGTAGTATGAGTCACTGTTTCATTTAATTCAGCCAGTGACAGCTATGTTCATGCAGCCTTAAAGCAGGCAGAGTAATGTTACACAGTCCTTGAACAAAGCGCATTGTGGGACACATCACAGAAACCTCTGCAGAGTGACTGGGCAGCCGTCTTGGAGGGCTTTTTTTGGGAAGTGGAAGAAAGGCATCAGTTAAAGGAGAGGGCTTGTTCAGCTTTGTTACTGCAGCCAGTTGATTTGGTTGAGTAACCAGAGGCTAGAGTTTGAAAAGGAATTACAAAAGTGAAGTTGTAAGGTGATGCTCTGTTTAAACCCACTTTGTCTTGAAATTATTTTTGTTTCATGACCCTGTTCCAGAACAACTTGTCTTTCATTTTAGTCATTGCTACTGGATGAGAGCCTTGGGCTTTACAGGCGTGGGGAGGAATGGCTGGAGAGCTGCCAGTCAGAGAGGGACCTGGGAGTGCTGATTGACAGCCGGTTGAACAGGAGCCAGCAGTGTGCCCAGGGGGCCAAGAAGGCCAATGGCATCCTGGCTTGTGTCAGCAATAGCGTGGCCAGCAGGGACAGGGAAGGGATCTGACCCGTGTACTCGGCACTGGTGAGGCTGCACCTCGATTCCTGTGTTCAGTTTTGGGCCCCTCACTACAAAAAGGACATTGAATGACTCGAGCGTGTCCAGAGAAGGGCAACGGAGCTGGTGCAGGGTCTGGAGTACAGGTCATACGGGGAGCGGCTGAGGGAACTGGGGGTGTTTAGTCTGGAGAAGAGGAGGCTGAGGGGAGACCTCATCGCCCTCTACAGCTCCCTGAAAGGAGGGTGCAGAGACCTGGGGATGAGTCTCTTGAACCAAGTAACAAGTGACAGGACAAGAGGGAATGGCCTCAAGTTGCACCAGGGAAGGTTTAGTCTAGATGTCAGGAAGCCTTTCTTTACAGAACGGGTTGTTAGGCAGCCCATTCCAGGGCTGCCCAGGGAGGTTGGTGAAGTCCCCATCCCTGGAGGGGTTTAAGAGTTGGGTCACCTTAGCACTGAGGGATCTGGTGGAGTTGGGAAGTGTCAGTGTGAGGTTAATGCTTGGACTGGATGATCTTCAAGGTCCTTTCCCACCTAGCTGATTCTGTGATTCTGTGATGGTGATGCTGTGGAGGTAATTACATTAAAAGAACATCTTGGCAGTAAGGGAAAGCAGGGACTACTTTCTTTTCCTTTTCTTTTAGGGTAGCCAGTGTTGGTCATAAGCAGGTAGTGCTTAGGCACAACAGTTGTTCAGGCTCACAGTCTCCTCCTGACGCAAGTAAGATGCTTACAAGCATTATCTTCAACCTCACAGGAATTCAGTCATCATATCTGAGCCCTCCTAAGACTGATGATGACTGAAGAGGAAGAGACCAAGTGTATATCTATACATGGGACCCTAAGGCACTTGCAGGTATATCCCAAATGCATAGCAGGGGAGAAACGTGAGGGCACTATTGTACATATAACCTCAGAAGACAAGAGGGTGAATTTTTTTTTTTTTTTTACTGCTTTCTATTTAAGGAAAATAGCAGATTCTATGGTATGTTAAGAAGGACAGAAAAGACCGAGTTTTCTGTTTCTCACTTTGCCTGGTTCTTCTGCTCCCACCTGAGACATCCTCACTGGCTTGGTAGAGTGACTGTGGCACTCACACAGCCATCGCTAGCCAAAATCTCTAGATCACTGGAGAAATTACACATTGACTTAGACTTGCCACTGGGGTGGCCATAGACACAGAAGGTCTCACCTCGCTGCTTAAAAAAAATATTGAAGTAACATCCCAAAGAGGGTACTAGTGGCTCAAGATACATGAGATATCTTTTGATAATGGCTAAAATCTCTTGCAATGTGTATGTGGTATTTATAACCAAGACTTTTAAAACCCCACAAACTGACATATTTGGCTGCCTTGAGGATGATTCTGCTGAAAACACAGATTGTGTGATACAAAGATTTGCCTCATTGAATTTATGAATATCAAGTGTAGGAAAATCTGCTTTGCTCAGAATTTGTAATAATTCAGCATATGTTATTTTGTCACATACTTTCATTTGAAAAGAGGAAATTGCTCTTAAACTGTTAGCATGGAGGGCCCATATATATGGATATCTGTTTGAGACTCAAAGAATTTCTCTTCTTGTACAGTCTTTTTGGCTATATCCAGGCTTATCTCCTTGGGTTGCCTATTTCTATTACAGAGAATTCAGACAGGATATAACTCTGTTATAGCTGAACTGTATTATACTTTCTGTGGACTTTTCCTTGAGGAATCAAATGACTGAAGTTAAGCTTGTTTCATTTTATTCCCTTTTTAAGGGAAGCTGAATGCTAGCTACTCTTACACTAAGTGTTCACCTATGGGTTTTAAGGCCATGTGGCAAATCAATCTTAAAAATATTCCAGATGAACTTTCCTGACTACCCTGACATAGGTTAACTTTAATGTCTAAGATTTTTTTTTTCCCATCTAGAATGTTATGCTATTTGTTTGCATCATTTTTGCTGGCTGAATCCATAGCTGGTATCTAATGTACCTGAAAGTTCTCCTGGCAGAGCTCTCCATGTAATTGTTTTCTAGTCTTTTAAAAGCCTAAGTCTAGTTATCACAGACTTACTAATTACATTGTTTATTCTATCTAGGCTATCTGACCGAAGGGGGTGTATGTGCAAAGGACTATGGTACAAAAGTTTCAAAGTAAGCATGTTCACAGTTGAATTAATTGTATTGTGGTACACAGCGTACACAGCACAGTATATATAGACTGTCAGACTCTCACAAAAGCTGCACACAGACCAGCCTGGATTTGCTGTCTTCTGTTCTGTCAGCAGTTTCTGCAGACTTTTTATATAAATCTTTCCTCCTATTTTCTCACCCCCAAATAATTCTGAATTTTTCCACTCCACAAATATTCCTTTCCACCTCCACTTTCCTCCCCTCCCCAACTCCCAGTGCTGTGGATGGAGCTGAATTTATCTTTGCTATTTTTATTTGATAACTTGAGTCTGCAGTACATAGCACCTTATTTGACAAAACATCACATTTGCACAAGCATCCAGAGTGATACCAGCAGGGATCTGAAAATAGTGTGTGCTTGCTAACGTTTCTATTAATTGTTAAAATCTCTTCCCATTACTCTCTCCCACCACCCATGGTATTTATTAAGAAAAAATCCTCTGAAGTCTGAAACTCGGAAGTAATCTCTTAATAATTTTACTGTGGCTTCTTGTGCCAGTTTTAAATGGAGGACAAAGAAAAAATAGAAAGGAGCGCTCTATTGCAGGTCAAGGTAGCAGCCTCTCTAACTTCAGACCTCAGTCACTTCATTTTCCTCTCCTCAGACATCGAAAACTCTGAGTTCAGTTTGATGGTTCCTTTTTATTGCGTAGCTTTGTAATTCAGAAGGTCTTGTATCCCCTTCTTCTTGCAGCTTTAACTCTGGCACTGCTGAATTAAACCAGCAGCTCAGGAACGGGTTGCATGGATGCACTGTTCTGTCCCTGCTTAGGGGAGAAGAGCAAGGAAGGAAAGTTTTGGGAAATTGTTCCAAATCTCAAATCTCAAGTCCAGCCCTGGCTCCCGGAGGAGTCAGAGCTGCTTCTAGGCTCTAATAATTCATGCTGAAGAGACATAGTCCCAGCTGATCTTGGTGTTGCCATAGATGTGAGGAATTCCTCTGCACCATTAAGCCTGACACAGGCCCCGATGGGAAGAGCAGAGGGAGGCTCTGACACAGCTTCCCTGTACTTCTAGTGTTTTCTGCTCCAGTTTTTTCTATAATGCTTGCAGACCTCTTCCAAAACTGTATCCTACCTCAGTGCCATGCTTTGAATCCAGCAATCCATTTCCTGATTCACAACGACAAAACTCAGCCCTAATAAAGTACTGCCATGCAATTAGAGTAATCTCATGAAGATTAAACTGTTCTGTCCTCTGAGAAACACTGCATTTATCTCATTAAGAATTCTTACCACTTTACAATTAATAACAGGAATAAGCTTCACCTTTGTTGTAGATGGAAAATAACTTGAGAGGAACAAATGCAGTCACGTTGCCAGACAAAGGCTCACTCACCTGTATCCAGAGGGATGTGGGTAGCACTGAGCTGCCAGCACCTGTGCTGGATGCAAGGGATTATGTGACTGTGGCTTTCACTGGAGAATTTTAATTTTTTTGGCAGGACTGAAATGATAGCAACTATAACCGAAAGAGGTTGTTTTTCCCTATCAAGAGTTTTAATTCAGAAATGTATTTTGTGACCATTTTATCTAGAGTATTCCCCGTGTTCTTTTCACAACATTTTTACTTCCTTTGTCATGAAAGGCATTTAAAAAAAACTAAGTACAATATCCTAACTAAAACACTCCAGTAGCATGAAGTGGTGAGCGTGGACTTTGATACTAGCTCCCTCCACTCAGCAAACTGCTAATAGCCATTTCTTTGTTTGCTACTGTAACCCAAAGCAGGTCTGGACTCATGGTGATTTCACCACAGGTTTACGCTGCACTGGGGTACTACATTGCAGCAAAGGACTGGGCTTGATCTCTACTACTGACTCGTACTGATACTTGGAGCGAGTCACTAAATCTTGTCTTCAGCTTGTTTACTTATGAAGGGAAGTAAATCAAACCAAATATAGTTCTGGGTGGTGAAGAACTGTCTCTTTTGATTTGATAACACTAATTGCAAAGCATGAGCTTGTTCATGATAGATGCAGAAGGACGCTGACTCTGCTTATAACATGCTGTGGTGCAATATGTGATGTGTAGTATCCGCTGGGAAGTAAGGAGGGAAATAAATCTAGGATGAAAATCCTTGTAGTTTACATAAACTGCTCTGATCTAGAACTTTTTAATGATAATGAACATCTTTTCAGTGATTTGTATGAGATCTAGATGAGAATTCAACTGTCCACCGTGAGGCTTTTGAATAACTTAAATTAAAAAGGTAGTGTATTTGTGTCTTATAGTGTTGGATTTTTATTAACTTCTTATCCTGTAGTTCAAATACTCTTAAAATTTGGTAAAGAGTACATGCATAAGACAGCATATAGTATAGTACTAAGATTCTTGTTAATGATAATCAATTGATTTTTTGAGCCCACACATTGAACAATGGTTAGTCAAGTTTTTGAATATTTGCCCATCTTCCTTTACAGGGAGAAAGGATTAAGAGCGCATAGATGGTTAAAATTTCTTCAAGAAAACACCTACAATTTCCTTCATGTTCCATTTGATCGACATGCTGGTGCTTTGTTTGTTTATTGATAAACATAAGTTAGACTGTAGAGACAATTTCCTTAAGTTTTCAAAATGGAAATGGATAATGCAAACAGGGCAATACTGTTCTTAAACATCCTATTAGATATTCGGCTTCTTTGTGGAGTTGAGAATTGAAATGTTGCATTAAACCTTGTGTGTTTGTGTGAGCTGAAGGGGGAATTATCATCCATTTACCATGACGAAATTGGAGGCCTTTTAATGGACTTTTGTTACAATGATTGCAACAAGAACAACAACAAAAAAATCCCCACTAAATTGGTGATTTGCTGTGGTTCTTAATACTGATCTGTTTCTTTTCATAATTCCAATGAGTTTTGCAGAAAGGGACTGGAATATCCCCTGTGGAAGGCATTAATTAGGATAGTGAATGACATGACAAATAATTGACACACAAAATGTTTACGTCTAGTACCATTCATTCACTGTCTGCCAATTCAAATCACATCCTATCTTTAGATCATTTCATTTCCTGCTGGTAATGTATACAAACAATTAGCACTTTGAAATGCCTTTTAGGCCTTTTGGTTACATACCGAATTAATTGCTAGTTTGTTTTGATGACCACCATGCTGCTATATTTAGATGAAGAAACATGATTATTTTTAAGTCAGAAATGGAAACTTTCAAGAAAACTTGTCCAATATTTTTTTTTTTACCATATGTATAGTTTAGAAAACATTCTGCAGCCTTTGATTTTGAAGCTGTAGCAACACTTGTTCTCCAGTACCAGTTCAGTAGAAGAGCCATAACTGATAATCAGGTTGGACTTTGCATAGCCCCTAGGGAGTACAAGACCAGTTTTCTGGAAACCCTCAAAGGCACATATTACCTTAGGTGTTTCTCTGCACTAAGCTACTCTGAAATCTTTTTCTTTCTATTCCTTTCCAGGTGTAAGAGAGGTGGTTCTTTCTCTTATATCTTCTCTGGCCTTTCTGCATGTTTGGATCCTTCCCACAGGACACTGCTGCTCCAGAAATCTTTGTGAGAAAAATCTTGCTGTTGGTGTGGTGGAAACATTAAGTCTTTCACTGTTGTACTTGTCTGTGAAGATGGATGTCAGTAAAAATCTGGCTCTTTAATTGCTACCATGCTCCCCTTAACTTACAGGAATAATAAGTAAAGGATTTAGATGGGTTTGCTTCCAAACTGGCTCCCTTTAGAAGCAGAAATTTTTATAAGTTCTTATTCATGGGTTCATCATTTCAGTGGATTTTTACAACAGCTCTAAGGAGACTTTCTAGCTCATAGAAATAGAGTTTTATCATTTTAGAGTTACTTTGCACTTTTTTTTTTTTTTCTCAGACACTTTTGCTAGTTGCTGGGAATACTTATTTTAAAGAAAAATTATGCTTCTTTATTGCACTGTGTTTTGTGCTTGATCCCTTCATGATTCTGTAATAATGTTGTAACATCATTATGGATAACAACAACCATTTAGAAATAATGATTTATGTCTTGCCTATGTATTTGGTGATTTTTCACTGTTCTGATAGTATTATCCTCATTCTGTATCCGGAGAATCATTAAGCCTGGGTTAGCTGATGTAGCTAAGCCTCAGTTTTGGAGAACATGCCAGTGGGCCCATCTTAAATGAAAACTTTAAAGTGTCCACAGCAATCTTTTCAAAAGAATAAAGCTTTTATTTAGGTCTATAAATAAGGGACATATTTTTAGATTAATTCAGCATCTACCATGATGACCTCTTCTGAAAATCTTGTCATCTTTTCTGACAATTAAATGAATGCTAAACCCTTGAAGAAATTCAACTCCAGTTATGCCTGCTAAATCTTTCAGATTTAGATGATCAATTTAGCAAAGTATGATAAATAGTTAATCAAATTTACATGCATTTCACTTCAATATTGAAGTGAAAACAGGGAATCTCCAACTGAGGGGAGATGCATAGCTGTCTTTTGTTCACAAGCAGCATCTCCAAGAAGTGTCAACAAATTAGTGTGTGAGTTAGCCAAAAGAGTTAACAGGAAGTTGCCACCAATAGTTGCCTAATAGTATAATCTCACACTTCTCTGTGACTGTTTCTATGACAGGTGTACTCAGTTTTCTCTTTTCCTGTTTTTTCACTATACAGGATGCTGGTGAATAGCTGTGAAATACAGAGAAAGCCCGGATTTCAAATGCTTTAAGCACTGTGTGGAAGAGTTTGTTGTAGTTGTTACTGGTATTTTAAGTGTAGGAAGACTTTCATGATTAAAGATTATCACTTATAACTCATGTGTCTAGGATCTCAAGGTATGACTTAGGCTCACCTTATACTATATGCTATATAAATAGTTAGAAATATCTTTTCCCCAGGGTTTAGGATAGAAATGCAAGACAGTTGAAGACAAGTTTGAAGATACAAGGAAATGCTTGGATGATAATGAATGGATTTAGCACATTTGTGGCCTCATAACCATGCTTGGCTGTGAATATGTAGGAGATGGGAGATAAATGGGCACGAATTCGTGCCTTTTTGTAACCATTGAAGTGAGACTTTTAGGGAAGTCAACAGAGGTGGATAACAATGTAATATTGCAGTTATTCTCGGGTTGTTCTTTCCAACCTTCACATGTGGAATAGGGGAAAGAACGCAGTTAGATTATTTTCATATTTACTAGGGGAGCAGCAAAAGCCAGCAATGCAGGCTGAGAAGTTACATCCCTCCTTGCCTTGTATGAAATTAGAGATGAAGGGTTGGGCAGGCATAAATTGGGAAGGAGATGACTGAAAACAAGAGGAATAAATTTTCCAGTTGTTACAAGACCAAACCAAAAAGTCTGGAGTATCACAAGAACAGGGAAGGTGGCATGCTAAAATAAATAGGCTAGAAAAATTGTATTTATATTCTCATTAGGAGCACATGAAGACTGTACTTCTCTGAGCAAGGGATATGGCTATTTGAATTGCAGACTTAACTGATCATCATTTCTGGGGCTTTGTTCTGGCAGCAGGAGTTTAATTTCCTAATAGTCTGTTATTCTTAATCTTAAAGTATGGGTAACTTGAGGTAGAATAAAGGTGTAGTTCTACCCTTTAAAAAACTGTTTTCAATTTAATTTTTTTAGTTTCTAATAACAGACTGTGTTGCTTACACACAAAATATTTAGTTCAGCCTGCTTATAAAAACGTCATGGAAAGTAGGTAGCTGCTAGGTCATCTGGGTAATGTCTCATATTTCTGTAGAGTTAGAACTCCAGCAAATTTTTATTAGCATGCAAAAGGTCATTAATATTCCATATTTCCACAGAAAGCATAATGATTTCCAGTATATAGATGCACATTCAGGGCTCATTCGCTGTAGTTTCTCCTGTGCATATAATGTGTTTACATGCAAGAACAAACTGCGGTTCTGATGAGGGGCACTTACTGTGAGCAGTAAGTGTTTGAAAGACAAATAATGTAGTTACATGTAGCACTATGTGTGACCCTAGGGAACAAGAGTATCTCAGGACCAAGTCTGGTGAACGTATCAGCTACATTAGGACAATTACATTTAAAAATTACTATGTTGAGTGTTCTCACTGACTGATGTGGTTTGCTCTAGATTGATGGAATGAGCCTAAATAATTTTTGTTTTTCTGTTATTACACACCATTATTTAAGTAACATCTGCAGTCTGACTTGTATTTCAGTGTGACAGCTTAAGTATCTGATACATAATAGATTTTTAAATCTATAGACATGTTTAAATATTAAAATCACTCTCCAGATACATTTTTTTCCCCTTTTTCTTTAGTTTCTCACTACCACTCCCTCCGTTTTGGGTTTGTTTTTTGTTTTTGTTTTGGTTTTTTGGGTTTTTTTAGAAACTTGAGCCAGTTTCTCTGGCATGACCCAAATCTTTTCTGCAAACAAATATGAAAGCAACAAAGGAGTTGCTGACAGCTCTGTGATTCTCTACTTGGCTGGAGACTAACCCTGCCACAGAATAGGCCAACTTCAAGACTTCTCTAAAACTGTGTCCAAAATTTGCGTTAAAAACATTTGATGGGGATGGGTCCAGTTTTCCCACCACACCCATCTGTTCATGCTCAACATATTCCAAGTCCAGACATAGAGTAAATCAATCCCAAAGGACCTCTACAATCCACCCAGAAAACCATGCATGTAGCAGGATGACTATTTTGATAATGCCTTGTTTAATCATTGTTTTATATATAATTTAAAACTTTTTTTTGTTTTCGTTTTTTTGTTTTTTTGTTACATTTCTGGCCACATTTCTTTCACCTTAAAATCTTAGCTACATTTTAAATAACTAGCCACAATTGCTATGTTTGGGTCATGTCTTGGTTTAGTCATTCAGTGTGGTTACATTTCTTAATAATGCATTCAATAACATTAATCAAAGTATATCTTCTTGCAAGTTCTAGAATTCATGTCCTTAACCTTTTTCCATTAAATATATTAGTTTCTGCTAGCTTTTTATGTCACTTATAGACTGAGACACCACAACTAGATGGCATGCGTTGCATGATGTTATTTCTTGTATTGAGGTCATCAGAAGGGACAATCCCATGAATGAAGGCATAGTCTAGAAATTTGACACAAACTCCACTTTCAGAAATGTTCTTTGAGATTTTGGACAAGGCATCTAGGATCATGGGATCATAGAATGGTTTGCGTTGGAGAGAACTATAAAGATCAAATAGTTCCAACCTCCTTGCCATGGGCAGGGACACCTTCCACTAGCCCAGGTTGCCCAAAGCCCCGTCCAACCCGACCTTGAGCACTGCCAGGGAGGGGGCAGCCACAGCTGCTCTGGGGAACCTGTACCAGCACCTCACCACCCTCACAGCAAAGAATTTATTCCTTACATCTAATTTAAATCTGCCTTCTTTCAGTTTAAAGCCCTTAGCTCTCCTCCTATCATTACATGTCTTTGTGAGAAGTCCCTCTCCAGCTTTCCTGTAGTCCCCTTAAGTACTGTAAGGTCACTGTAAGGTCTCCCTGGAGCCTTCTCTTCCCCAGGCTGAACAACCCCAACTCTCTCAGCCTGTCCTCACAGGGGAGGTGCTCCAGCCCCTGATCACCTTCATGGCCTCCTCTGGACCTACTTGAGTAGGTCCATGTCTTTCTTATGTGGTGGGCCCCAGAGCTGGATGTAGCAATGCAGGTGGGGTCTCATGAGAGCAGAGTAGAGAGGGTCACAATTCTGTTTTATGCAGGCCAGGATGCAGTTGGCTTTCTGGGCTGCAAGCACATATTCGTTTTTTTAGCCACCAATGCTCCCAACTCCTTTGCAGGGCTTGTCTCAGTCCACTCATCGCCCAGCCTGTATTTGTACTTGGGATTGCACACATGTGCAGGACCTCACTCTTGCCCTTGTTGAACTCCATGAGGTTTGCACGGTCCCACCTCTCCAACCTGTCCAGGTCCCTCTGGATGGCACATCCCTTCCCTCCAGCGTGTCGACTGAACCACACAGCTTGGTGTCATCAGCAAACTTGCTGAGGATGCACTTGATCCCAGTGTCCATGTTTCCAACAAAGATGTTAAACATCATTGGTCCCAACACCAACCCCTGAGGAATGACACTTGTCACTGCTCTCCACTCAGACATTGAGCCACTGACTGCAACATTTTGAGTGTGACCACACAGCCAATTCCTTATCCACTAGGGAGTGCATCTGTCAAATATGTGTCTCTCTGGTAGAGGCAAGGATACCATGCAGAACAGTGTCAAATGTTTTGCACAAGTCCAAGAGGGTGATGTCAGTTACTCTTCCCTTATCCACCAATACTGTAACCCCATCATAGAAAGCCATCAAATTTTTCAGGCACAATTTGCCCTTAGTGAAGCCATGTTGGCTGTCACCAATACCTCCCTATTTCCCATGTGCCCTAGTATAGTTTCCAGGAAGATCCACTCCATGATCTTGCTGGGCATAGAGGTAAGACTGACCGGCCTGTAGTTCCCTGGGTCTTCTTTTTTTCCCTTTTTAAAAAAGGGGTTATATTTCCCCTTTTCCATCCCATAGAAACTTCACCAGACTGCCACCATTTCTCAGATATGATGGGGAGTGGCTTAGCCACTTGATCTGCCAATTCCTTTCGGACCCACAGAAGCATCACATCAGGTCCCATGGTCTTCTGCACCTTCAGGTTCCTTAGATGGTCTCAAACCTGATCTTCTCCTACAGTGGGTGGTTCTTCACTCTCCCAGTCCCTCTCTTTGCCTTCTGTGACTTGAGCAGTGTAGCTGGGGGACTTGCTGGTGAAGACTGAGGCAAAAAAAGTCATTGAGTACCTCAGACTTCTCCATATCCCAGGTAACCAAGTCTACTGTTTCCTTCCAGATGTCTCACATTTTCCCTAGTCTTCCTTTTACCACCAATGCATGTACAGAAGATTTTCTTGTTGCTTTTGATGTTCCTGGCCAGTTTTAATTGTTATCAAGGTTTTGATTTTCCTAACCTGATCCCTGGCTACTCAAACAATTTCTCTGTATTCCTCCCAGGCTACCTGTCCTTTATTCCACCCTCTGTAGGCTTCCTTGTTGTGTTTGAGTTTGTCCAGGAGTTCCTTCTTCATCCATACAGCCCTTCTGACACTTCTACCTGACTCCCTCTTTGTTGGGATGCATCACTCCTGAGCTTGGAGGAGGTGATTCTTGAATATTAACCAGCTTTCTTGGGCCCCTCCTCCCTCCAGGGCACTCTACCAAACAGGTCCCTGAAGAGGCCAAAATCTGTTCTCCTAATGTCCAGGGAGTGAGCTTTCTGTGTGCCAACCTTGCTGCCCTACGGATTTTGAACTCCATCATTTCATGGTCACTGTAGCCAAGGCTGCCCTTGAGCTTCACATTCCCCACCAGCCCCTCCTTGGTCAGAACAAGGTCCAGCATAGCACCCCTCCTAGCTGGCTCCTCTATCACTTGAAGAAGGAAGTTATCATCAGTGCATTCCAGGAACCTCCTGAATTTCTTGTGCCCTGCTGTGTCATCCCTCAAAAAGGTATCGGGGTGATTGAATTTGCCTGTGAGGACCAGGGCTTGTGAATGTGAAGCTGCTCCTATCTGTCTGTAGAGGGCCTTATCCGCTCGGTCTTCCTGGTCGGGTGGCCTGTAGCAGACCCCCACTATAATGTCACCTGTACCTGCCTTCCCTTTAATCCTGACCCATAAGCTTTCATTCAGCTCCTCATCTATCCCCAGGCAGAGTTCCCTGCTCTCCCGCTGGTCATCGACATAGAAGGCGACACCCCCTGCTCATCTCCCCTGCCTGTCCTTCCTAGAGATACTGTATACTTCAATTCCAACACTCCAGTCATAGGAGCCATCTCACCTTGTCTCTATGATGCAAATAAGATCATAGCCCTGGAGGTGTGTGCATGTCTCTACTCTTGTTTATTCCCCATGCTACATATGTTTGCATAGAGGCATTTAAGTTGGGCCCCAATGAAGCTGACTTACTGACTGGAGTGGCTGGAATTCCTTTGTGCTGCTCTTCAGGTGCTCTCCTGATGACCTGTGATCCCTCTCCAGGCTCTGGGCATCTATTGATGGACTGGTATCAAACTGGTAGGAGTGGGATGGATTGAGGTTCCCCTCCCCCAGTAACTTTAGTTTAAGACCTCTTCACCAGCTTGGCAAGTCTATGATGGAAGATGCTCTTCCCCTTCTCTGACAGATGGACTTCATCTGCCCCCAGTAGACCAGATTTCTCAAAGCAATTCCAGTGGTCTAAGTTACCAAACCCCTGCCTGTGGCACCAGTCCCATAACCATTTGTTAATTCACCAGATTCGACTGGCACTTTCAAACCCCTTTCCTTTGACTAGGAGGACTGATTAAAAAAACCTACCTGTGCTCCAGAGTCCCTTATCACTGCTTCCAGAGCACTGTAATCCTTCTTGATACTCTTCCTCAGATTGCTCCCGACTGTATCCCTGGTGCCCACGTAAAACAACAGCAGCAGATAATAGTTAGTGGACTGTATGAGGCTTGGTAGTCTCTCGGTGACATCCCTGATATGAGCCCCTGGTAAGCAACACTCCTCTCCAGAGAGTGCATCAGATCTGCAGATGGTGCCTCCATACCTCTCAGAAGAGAGTCGCTATCACCCATCACCTTTTCTTAGTTGTGCTGGTTGTTATATGGGGAGCAGATCAAGCTGCCTTGCTCAGCTCCAACATCTCTCATGATGTGATGGGTCTTTCCTCTTCACTTTACAGAGTGGCAAACTGGTTCTTCAAGGGCACCTCAGGCTTTGGGGGAAGTCCCATTCTCCTGCTGGTCTTTGCTGTTTCAAACTTCCACATGATGCCTCCTCACCTTTTTCTCATCCCCAGGTTGAAAGAAAAAAAAAAAATAGTGAGGGATTTAATTGCCTGCTTCTTTAATTTATCCAAAGTGCAATTCTGATGCAAGGTTATTTATAAGGAGCAAGATTTCTGATGACTTGTGTGCCTGGTTGGAGACTGTTGAGGGAGTCAATTTTGAAAAGCTGAATGATCAAGTTCTTTATAAAGTGTTGCAGATTAAGCATGTAAAATGGTTTATTTCTGATATTTTTTTTTCCCAAGATACACTGAGGTAGTTCTGTGGAAGCTATTAAAAACTAATTGCAAAGTATCATTATTTACATACTTAGGCTGGCTTTGTACAGACTATTTGTATTATATCCATACTCATGTCTGGCTTACATTACCTATAATAAAAGGACACAGGTCCTCAGGATGAAGAAACAGAAACCCATATATTATGCTCAATACACATATTTTAGACTCATTATGTTATATAATGAAATTGCATAGTATATAAGACCACATGCAGGGAAGTGATTTCTCAAGAGTATTGTTGCAAAACAGTATTGGTTTAATGTGGGGTATAGAGGAGATATGATACCATACACTAGAAACTCTCTCTTCAGTCTTTTACTTACAGTCCCCTAGCAATTCTAGCTTTGGGTTCCTGTCCCTGAAATGCCCTATCTTAATTAGATTGTACTTTTGGTAATTAGTTTTCCTAATGCAATATAGTCAGTCCTCTCTGAAATTTTCTTTTGATGCCTAGGGACACATTATGTCAAAACCTGATGAGAACTCTAAGCTTATGTATGCAAAAGATGATTTATAGTCAAGTTTACTCCTCTATACCAACATAGTGAAGAAAGGAAGGACTAGAACTGTAATCTTTTTTGACATCCCCAGCAGGAAATCCATGTTTTTCTCCTGTTATAGGGTTAATGTCTTGCAAGACTATGAACCATAGGGATTTTCTCAGGGCCACTGAGCATAGCAAATGTTTTCTGTTTCCATCTTTCATTTGTTCTGGTGGATCATCAAGATTGTTCTCAGGAGTGGATGTATCAGCCACATGCACTGATCACCAGATAGCAGCTGGAGTAGAAAAGGACAACATTTCTTTTAGATTTTTCTTTTTTTAACATCCAAAAATTGTAGCTTTGACTTGACCAAATTCTTTTTTCTTTTTTGTTTTCTATTTTTTCTGAACTGCTTGGAAAAGCAAAAGGGCATTAGATTATTTTGTTTGATGCTTCTTTCAGTGACATTTTTCAAACTGATAAATACCTTATGTGTCTAAGCATATTTTGCTGTGAGTAGCATGTTGAAAACAATCAACTTTGATGAAACCTGGCGTCTGGGCTTTTTAAACATCTTTGTACATTAGGGAACTTCCTGTACCCCATAAAAGATTGGAAAAGTTTAATTACCCAAACCAGAACTAAAGTGCTACGTCCATTCCTTGAATATGTTAAATATCTTTGTTAAATCATTTCAGTTGCAGCTTATTTCCTTAAGTATTTATCTAACTTGAGAGCACTACACAAAGGCTAATAAGACATTTTTATACAGGACTTCAAATGACATTGAAATAAAAACTCAAAGGATTTCTATCTCATAGAAAAATATAGCATATTTTGTCTGTTGGTGAAAGTGGAAAAGTTGGAATAGCTGGAGGTAAAAATTCTCAAAAGTCATTCAACTTAGAAATGTTTCTGCAGTTCCAATTAAAATTATTAAAGATTGATTCCTTTGAAATTACACAATACTTTGAGGTAACTTATTACAGTACATTTTCTCATGAGCATGAATTAAAAAAAAGTTTAGAAATTCAGGTCCTTCTGGACCTCCAACCAGATGGAGCATCCATCATATGGGATGCAGCTCCCATAATACTCCCATCCCTTGAGGTGTAGTGAATCGACAGAGTTAGATGGATTTCTTCAGGGGGTGTGACACAGGGACAGTCTGAGTGTGTGCTGTGCTTGAGGCTAAAGACAGACAGAGATGCTCTGGTCCTCAACTGCTCTTTTCATTCCCTTGTGCTGATGTAGATTTTGGGGTCCATGGTGTAAACCAGATTAAAAATAGGCTTCAAGTACCTTGTTATTATAGTCCATATTAGCCCACTACACTTGTTATTACAGTCCATATTAGCCCAGTGATCCAGTTTAGAGCAGGATCTCATGGTGGACGTCATGGGAGATGGGGGACAGGAACAGGTAGGTGCTGGAACATCTTATATCATTTTTTGCTATGGAAGGGAGTGTACTGTATAACCTTACCCTGAAAGAATTACACTTCTAAAGAATGCAACACATGGGGAAAAAATCAGACCTTGAACTCATTTTTCTCAAGGCTATGCTGTGATATGAGTGATGCTTCAGTGTAATGTTTTATCAAACTGATATACAGTTAATGCTTTTGGATGAACTGGATAAATTGACGTGTTCTGGGTTGAACTGGCACAAAGCATAATAGTTCCTTTTTCTAATGTAGAATTGTTTTTTTCTTACTGAAAAACTTCTGATTCCCCCCTCAGATCTACACTTTCCATCATGAAGTTATTCCAATCTAAAATTCCCCACTGGTTCTAATTAAGTGGTCTAAATATAAGATATAATGGATGCATTAAATGAAGTTCTTAATGTTTGTGGAGCCTTTGCCAAATCCAGAGAGTGTGCTCCATTTTAAGTGCAGAGGTAGTGCTGCAACTTGTAATATCTAAAATAGGAATGAACTAAAATGAACTCATTACAACATTGTTTATGGCAGGCACAAAAGAACAAACCACAAGTATGTCAGTCAAAATGTTTCATTTTGTTAATATTTTTGTGTCATATTAAGGAAAATGAGAACAATGAAGAAAAGACCAGTGGTTTTTCTCACTTGTGGACACAATCTAATATGGTGCCTCAAAAAACAAAAAGCAAAGCAGCACATTTCCTGAAACTGAGAAAATGAGAACTCAGTACTTAAAAGAGCCCATGAAAAGGGAATATTAAAGCGATTTCTCATTTAATTTGTGTAGCACATTTCTGCAGCTGTGGCTTAGCTATATCAAGGCAGGGATTTGTGGTGAATGTGATACAGAAAAGGAAAGAATAGTGGTTAGCCTGTGATGTGGATATTTGACTAGTGCGGGGCTAGTGCTCTGCAGTCTGGCTGTGACTCCCATGCCCAGTTCCCCTTTTCATGGGAAGCACACCAAAGGGATGGAGGACAGAAAATGGTCACCTTCTAACCTAGAGTTAAAATGCCACCAGGTTGAGCTCTCAGCTCTGGGAAGTGACTCTCACAGTCAGTCTCCAAGTTTCTGGCCTCAGCTTGTCTCCTACAAAAAAAAGAAAGAAGACAGGGCAAAAAGTTCTCTTGGCATCCTTTCCATGATGTGTGTGGTTTTTAAGGCAGCCTTTGTCATCTTCATACCACGCAACACAGTTGCTCAAGGCAGTAAACTCTGTCCATGTGAGTATTTCAAGTGGGCATTTTTATCATGGGTGATGTTCTTCCATGTATTTTTCATACATTGACTCTCCTGTTTAGGAACATTTTCTCTTACAGATTACAAAGGAGAAGAAGTCTGAGAATGGGACATTTAGTCCATGAAGCTGATGAGAGGATTAGTCCAATTTATTGTGTTCAATTAGCCAATACAGTTATTGAGTACTGTTTTGCTATGTTTAAAGATTGTTACACAATATGCAAGAAACCCCCTGATATACTTTTCACCTTTTCTGTTAGGGAAAAAAAAAAAAAAGGGTTGGCACAGCTCCATTGTAACACGGGTCCAGCTGATCCTTTTTGCCCTTTGTACTCTTAAAGGAGTGAACATTTTGTATTGCAAGTATCTCCTCTCTTTAACAAAGACCAAACTTCAGTTTAGAAGCTCTCTACCTGAGCACAAAAATGGGGAGGTTTCCTTAGGCAATCTTTCAATTCTTTAAGCAACAAAGAAATTCCCAAATTTTGGACAGTGCTGAAAGAACCAAAATCAAGCTCCATAACAAAGATAAAACACACAAAGGGATGGGGACTAATTTCACGTAAGCCCTCAACTGGAAATATTGGTGGTTAACAAAAGTAATATTGATTGATAAGAGAACTAAGCAAATCTTTGGCATTTACACCATTTTAGGCTTAGCCTCTTAAATTAATAGAGGCTCCGAGAGAAACTGTTCAGTGTAAACCCATGCAGTTCTCTCTCTACCAACACTGTGATCTCTTTAATTACAGCCACAGTATGTTTTATAAATATTTCTTTACAGCTTTCTGCATGAAAGCACAGAGAAAATATGGAAATAAATTTGTATAATTACAGTTTAATGAACTGCATTTTAATTGAGATTTTACCAAATAATTTTGTAGGAAGTCAGGAATGCTCCAATAATGCTCATGTATGATTAGACACTTGGGGATTGAATTCTCCTACTTTGTTGTATGAGCACCTACAAGGGCATGAAGACAGGGACATAAAAATATTTTTAACTGTTAGGATTTTTTTTTTCCTCACTCATATTTGTGGTATACTAGATAAACATGGCTTTTTTTCTTATGTCTGGCTGCTTCTGATCAGTCAAAGTGCATTACACAGTGTTTTGAAGAAGCACTTTAATTAAAGTTGATAGTATATATACTTGCAAAACACTTAGTTGTTCTGCTGTTACTCTCTGAGATGCTGTCTCCCTAATTACGCTTCTCTGAAGACAAACCCACACTTTCTTTATTTCGCATTTGCCAAGTCCTCCACTTTCTGTCCTATTTTCCCACCCAATGCTTACTTGACAGATATTGTTACTTACCCAATAGAGTTAAGAATGAGGTAGTAGAGGATGCTGCCAGAACTGCTCCTAAGATATCTTTTTGCATAATTTATGACAGTGTGACAGTTGCCATGTTGGCTAAGCAAGCAAGAATTGAACCAAGATCTTTAATGGCCTGTGATACTACTATTTCATCCTTATTTGGAGCTGTAACAGACTCCTCTCCCCTGTCACTATAGTCCAGAGGAAAAACGTACCCTCAGTCGTGCTAAAGTTAATCCTTTGCATGTTAAATGGTGTCAGAAACCATTTTCCCAGAACATTTTGCTGCATTTCCTAGGGCAACAAAGTGTTGATCACGAAGTCTGGCTACCAATCTCCTCCCCTTCACTTACCCCTGGTAGCTTCAATAACATTAGCAAAGCTTCATCAGACTTGTCAGAGGCATGGAACTTTATTTTTCACAACCAGCTGGGTGGGAGACGGAGACCTAAGCTTGGGACATGTGGTGACGTTACTCTGTGTTAGCCCCATCTATGCAGGTTCCCACACTTCAGAAGCAGATCTGCTGGAAATCATGTCCTGTTAGGTGAGGTATTCACAAAGTAATTACCAGTCCATGTTTTGCTGCTTTTATTATAACTCTCTTTTTGTGTGTGTTTCCATATTTCATATCAAACAGTGAGAAAAATACCAAATGAATGCAACTCCCTATTTTCAAAGTGAACCTCTGCAGTATTTTTTTTTCCCTACTGCTGTGTTCCTGGGGCCAGGGTTATCAACTTAAACATACTGCTTTTCTTTGTGATATTTCTTCGCTGCTAAGACCAACTTACAATTGCTAAAACCACATATTTTGTGATTTCTGTCACTACAGGTGCTAGGGGGGATTTAATTTTTTTTTAATCTTTTTTTCTGTGTGTGTGTGTAACAATGGTAAATCAGAATGCTCTTGGAAATTGCACGAAATAAAAATGCAGCTCTTCCCACCTTTAAGGATAAAGCCATTTGAATATATCCCTCTGGATATGGTCTTTTTCCAGATGTGGAGAAGGATTGTTACCATTTTGGATTTAAAAGATCACAACTGGGCAGAAGACCCACTGCGAATGGGTTGAAAATTGCATTTGAATTTGATTCTTGTATAGGTAATGTTGTAACTTTTTACGTGCCACTTTTAGTTTTCCCAAAAATCTTTCCTCTTTAGTATCTCACCTCCACTGTCCAACCTTGCCTTTTCTCTTGTGAGCTCTCATCCTTTTAATATCATAAACTTAGTCTATGGAGCCATAAACAGGAAATTAGAGTATTATCCCTCTGGGCACTGAGATTTGCGATGTGTGAATATTCACTGAGCTCTACTATACCTCTCCCAAGTCATACAATACTCTTTTGAGTGCAGACTTGAGTTGCTAACATGTAACATTCCTATTAAATATGAGACTTGGAAAATCCACCTGTATCACATGACGTACATCATGAGCAGAAAGTTTATGCTCATATCTCTGCAGATACTTTTCTAGCTCTGTGTGTGTGTAAAATTAGGTTATGTACCACCTCTCTCTCTCTTGCTTATAGCTTTTGTAATATGTCTCAGATATTATCGTGTACGTGGTTTTACTGTGTATTTTTCATGATAAATATATTTTTTGCTTCCTGTTTCTTTTTTTTTTTTTTTTTTGTAAGGTAAGTTTTCTCTCCCAGACACAGTGCATCACTATCTCTGGGTATTGTAGCTGAGAGTCTCTGTCTTTTACTTCTTGTGATTACCTTTGTTTCCTGTCTTCAGATAATGTATTCTGTTCTTTGTCATATGCTAAACAGCCAGCCTGATGAAAGAAATACAAGCACCAAACAAACTGGTACTTAACAACAGGAAAATCAGTGTTGCACCTAGCTATCTGTAGTCTCATTTAACCCTATCTGATATTCCATTAGGTTTTGATCCAAGCTTCCAGCAAGTGTGTATGCACTCCAGGCAATAATTCATAGAGAGTAATACTGCATCCTTTTACACAATGAAAATATAATCTTTTCACTACAAAATGGTATTGCTTACTATTGGTATTCCATCTCAGCTGATAAAAAGAATACTCAGTTGCATTAGAGAAAATTCAGTATATCATGAAGGGTCTAAAATCCAGTACCTTATACATTTTGCAAATGACAGGCTAGTCCATCATATATATTTTTTGCCTTTCTTTATATCAACCTACTGACCAGTGCTGGAAAAAAGTTAATGGAGTAGAGGCAATACTGCTGTGTTATCCTAAAGATAATTCATATCAGATCAAATCTAGATATAACAAGCTGAACTGTTCTTCTTGTACTGAAATCAGCAGCAAAGTTTCCAATGGGATCAGGAGCAAAGCAACTGAGTTGGTTACTGCAAGCCACAATTCTTAGGAAAAAAAGAGAGCTCAGACTATGACTTTGTCCCATGATTAAGTATAGGGGAAAACTAAACCTTTTTGTCTTGTTTATACCATTGCAGAGTTGTGAAATCCTCAGAGGATGAAAGGACAGATCTGAGTGTGGAAGCACATGGTATTTTCTGGGTGAAAAAGTTTTACGAATCTAAATATAGAAGGTGGAGAGAGTGCCTAACAGCCACAAACTCCTAAACTCAGTGTGAGAGAATTATAATTACCAGGAGTGTAAAATTGCTATTTGTGTAATGTTGAAAGAGTCCTGACCCACACCAGATAAAAAGGAACCAGCATTTTCATAAATTCTTGTTATTCACTGATGGGAACTGCTAACATAAGCAGAAGGATATCTCCTGTCTTGTGAGAACGGATTTCTTATGTAGAAGCTAGATACGTGTAGAAAATGAGATGATGAGTATATGCAACTTTTTTGAGGGCTCAGGATTCAAAGAATTAGGTAAACTAATGTAAACAAACCTCACTTCACTCCAAAATTGTTTTATTCAGAAATCCAGATTATATTCCAGAGCCTTTTATACTTTTCTCTGACTTTTCCCCTTGACACACATGTGCTGATCTCAGGAAGCATAGAGCAAATTCATCTTATTCTTCTCTTCCTCTTTGTGAGATCAAGAATCAGTCTTCATAAAGTTTTATCCGCCTATGCAGCATCCTTCATCTCCTTGGATGTTATTGGTTTCACACCGAATGTTATAGTAAAGCTTGGGTAGGTTGCATGAGAGAGTTTTGTGGGGAGGCATGGGCCTTTTGATTGGGAAAACTGCACAGCTGCCAGTGAAGAAGGTAGATGTACTGCAACTCTGCACAGCTTCTTACCCAGGGACAACTACGTGGATGGCCATAAAAATCACAAGTGATGAGTGTGAGAAACTCTCATCCAGGGGGAGGATGATTACTTCACACACTAGTGGTGTTTGCTTTCGTGCTGCCAACAGCTATTTCTTTTCTATTGACAAGAGAGAGAAACCAGGATGTCTCCTACACTTATTGCTGTCCCCGTTCATTTGTTCAGACTGTGGGGAATCAGGCGAGAAGGTCTTGTTCCTTCCATTAAATGCAGAATTTGTCTGCTTGGGGCTGAGTGGGGTGATGTTGCATTGAACATACCCCACTGCACTAATTCATTGCACTCAGGGAAGGGCTGTTGAATCATACGCCTTTGAAATAAAAGTTTTGTTCCAACTCCAACAGCATGGATTGCTACTGGGTTGGGTGCAAGTTGCTAGTTAGAGACAGTTAGAGAGAATTATTTACCTAGGGGGAAACAAATTTAAGAATCCTTTCAAACCAAAAAGCTGTGTCTATTCACTTGTTCTCTTGCCCTCTATTTTTTTTTTTTTTTTTACTTTGGTCATAAAATACAAAAATAAAGATGAAAAGCTAAAGAGAAAATGTTGAGATGGTGAAGAAAATAATTTGATGGCCCTAATGAGTCATAGCATGGCTTTGCTCACTGTCTTCTCCAGTTTCTTATTAGCAGCCAAATGGACATTCATACAGGAACATTTCCTCACACCGACTTACAGCAGAGCTATAGGTTCAGCTGCTTATGACCCCTTAGCCAGTCATCTCCTCTGCCTTATTGTACAAGTGACTCCTCAGGATGTTATTACTAGGGTTGAATGTTTGGCCATTTCCAAAAATAATGTCTTTTGAATGTCCCTGAGTTTTTAAATGAATCATTTCAGACTGAATCACTGAGATGTACTACTAGGGGAAAACAATAGCTCCAATCAGTCATAGTTAAATTTATGACTAAAAAGCTATAAACCCAAGGCTTGTAGAAACAGGATTCTAATTTGGTGAAATATTCCAAACCCAAGACGGAGAGCGAGGACAACAGCTGCCTCAGATCAGCTTCTTGTCAAGCTGCATAAGCTCTTTTCTGTGATTCAGGGTATTGAATGGCAAAGCTGTCCTGTGCTGCTCATAGGAGATACCAAGTCTTCAGCCTCCTCTCTCACCCAGTATTTAGCAGATCTTGTTTAATTCCTAGCAGATGCAACTATTAGCAGTGATCGCTATGACTTGGACGTGTATTTCAGGTATCAACTAATGTGGCATCACCTGCTAGCATTGCCTGACATAGGTCCAGCATGTAATTTGCCATAAGTAAGGCAAATGAGAAATTACATCTCCAGAAGAACATTCTTCTGCACATGAGTTGGTAACATCAGCTACAACCTAGTAGTGTCAGTTTTAAAGAGATTGTTGACATCTTCAAATGGACAAATACAATGGAATAGCTCTCTTGGGTACAGAAATTGGTATGATTTATGCCAAAGAAGCTCAATAGCCCCCAAGGCCATGGCAGACCTTTTGAATTTTTGCTACACACTACTGTTCTTCAGCTTCATCAGTGAATTGCAGGTAAAAGAAGGGAAACGTCATCCTTATTATCAGTTTATATGTGTATGAGTTTTTCTCAGGAAGAATACATTATGGCGTACTTGCCATAGAGCACAGAGACAGGATATAAAGAGTTTTATAATCCTTTTTATACATTCTTCTTTAGATCACAAAAAAAATATATGTTTACACATTTATTGTCCATTTTATCTTCCTAATGGTTTTTTATCTCCTCCCAGCCATAGTAGGACTATATACCCTGTTCCTAAATCTTTTATTAACCAGCTACACTTTTGTTCATTGTTACATACAGGTTGCTTTGGGGTCTTTTCCAGCAGTGTGTGGAAAAATGTTTTTTTCTTCCATGATTACACATTTTTCATACATGATAGATATTCCATTTAGAGAACCTGAGGGCCAAGTGTCTTAGTGCTTGTTAGTGGGTGCTAGCAAACTCTTGAGAATGTGCAATCAGAAAAGACCAAAGCTTTTCATGCACTTCATATAAATGTGTGCTTACTGAAATACGTATGATTTAGTTGAATGTGCAGTTACTACTTGATTGAATGACATATCTCATGGTAGTCTAAGAAATCTAGAAAACAACCTGTGATATTATTTCAGGATAGCTGAACTGGTTTTGACAAAATCAGATATAATGTTAGATTTAGGCAAAAGTTTTCAGCCGCATTGTTTACTAGCTGAAAAATCAATTTCTGCATCACCTAAACAATCTCCCAGTAGGGAACTAAGTTCGGAATAAAATTTCCTTCAGGAAAATTGAGGACTTTATCATAACACTCCTTTCCATATTTCATAGAGCATTTTCAAAGTGAAAACCTTTTCTCTTTTTAAATCCACATTTTAGATTATGATAAAATTAAAATTTAAGAAAGAGATTACCAATGCCAACAAAAAAGTGCAGCTTTAAATTCTAAAAAAATGGCTTTGGGTTGTTTTTTTTTTTGATCTAGTGAGAAGTTGGAGGATGAAATAAGCACCTCCTCCAAATTGTTTTGTTTATTGCTGGCTGGTTTATGGTTTCAGTCATTAACCCTAAATAATCAATTATTTCTGCATCTCCATTTTTCCAAGTGCTATGATGAAAAATAGCTTAAAAGTTTTGAGACTTTCATTAATTATTCCTACAGCTGTGGACTTTTGCCTTTATACAAAACTTGTAAAATAGCGGAGGGAAAGCTGTCTTTCTTTTATGTCTGGGACTAGAAGGATGAGTCTGAGCAACTCATGAGAGGACCTATTTTACCAGGCACAGAGGACATGAAAAAAAAAAAAAAAAAAAAAAAAAAAAAAA
>NW_020799096.1:4596709-4623840 GCF_003259725.1 Athene cunicularia
AAAAAAAAAAAAAAAAAAAAAAAAAAAGCTGTAAAACTTTCAGAGAAGTATTCAAACAGCCTCATCCAGCTATAACTGATTTCTGAGCTTCTCACTTTTTAAGATTCTGCCAACCTTGGATGAACTTGTTTCATTCAAGCAAAAGCAACCTCCTCCCCTCTACTACTCCCAAAAGGAATAAGCTGTAGGGAAGAATATAAATTGATAGAATTTCTTTTTTGGCCAGGAGTTCAGATTAATTCTTCCATGTGTTTTACTGGAAAAGAATTGCCATTTTAGAAAAGTGTTCTTGATTCTGAAGTGATATGAAATTTGTTATAATAGCAAATCAGTTTCTTTAACTTCTTTTTGTGTTTTAGTCCTAGTAAATACACTGTTTTGGCTACAGTGAGAAAAAAATCAATAGCAGGAATTCATCACACAATTTCCTTGTCAATCTAGGTAGAAATTAGCTGTCAGCTTAAAAAAAAAAAAAAAACAAAAAAAAAAACCAACACACAAATAACCCAGCATGCATTCAGGCCAGCAGTAAATAGTACAGAAACACCAGAAAAGCTTATCTGGGACCTTGTTGTTTATCCTTCTGGCTGTGAATCTGTAGAAGTGCAAAGCACTTTGACATTTCATGGTGGTGGCTGTGTCTACGTAGTCCTGTAAGTCATCCCCAGCAGCAAGTTCAAGGCCGAACACCTCAGCTGTCTGCCTGCTGTGAAATTCTGGGAACTGTCATGCAAGCACAGCACCTGACATGCTGAGAGTCCACAGAGGATATTTTAAGTGCACCTTGCCCCTGGTGTGCTGACAACAGGAGCTGGTATGAACAGCATGGCTGATGCTTGTGCAGAAAGGCCACTAATCCCCTGTCCCCTGGCTGTGCGCCCCTGGAGCACTGTGCTGACCATGTTCCTTGAGAAACCTTGAGCCTTACTGCCCTTTGCCTTACTGGGCAGCCCCCAGGACTGTGGCAACACCAGGCTTTCTGCTGGAGCCATGCCTTTTGCAGGTGCCTTTCCTACTGCCCTCACCACGGGAGAAACATGTCCCATCCACATGTGTCACCTGAACTTGCTTTGCAGCTACTGACCATGGGTGACAAACTACCCCAAAGAACTTGCTATTTGTGAAGGCAACTGGCACACTTCTGAAGGACTGGGGTTTTTTTTGTTTTTGTGCAGGTTGCCTTTGCACAGAGATCAGGTTTGATCAGGGATCAAAATCTCAGTGTGTGATCGCAGGGTGGCGTTGGCCATCCCCCTGTGATTTTTTTGCAGATGTGTTCATGCACTTTAGATTATCTTGGGCCTGTTCAGCTCCTTTGCATAGCCATGACTGCTGCCATCTCAGCCTTGCCTCTCTCTCTCTCTTCTCATCCTTATCAGCAGACCCCAATCCAGACAGTCTGAATAGTCTCAAATAGGTACCAGTTTTGCTTCTGGCAAAGAGCTAAAGAAAAGTTTAATCATTATGGTTTTCCCTGACATACACCAGTCGCTCTTTGCCTAAACTGAGCCATGCTCATCTGCTCCACTTCTCTGAGCTGCTACTGGCTTCTGCTGGCAAACTTCTAGCTCTCATCTTCTTCATAAACACGGTTTTGGGACAATCTCCTTCCACCTCATGGGAGTTAGTCAAGTGATGGGATTGAGTCATACCTATAATGTCCTCAAGAAGCAGGGAAATAGACATTTGTTAGAAGGCTAGTTTCTCACCCCAACTTTTTTTGGTTTTCTTTTTTTTCATTTAATGAAATATTAATTTATTTTAAAAGTGCTGTATCTCTTGCCATTTTCAGTCAGTGGTACTCAGACCATTTGCCTTTGGGAATCTAATCTGAACAAAAGTTAGGTGGTCCTTCCATTCTGAACCAGATTTTGCAAACTGATTTAAGTCAGAGTAGGCATTCAGGCACCAGCCTGAGTCTGGATTTTCAAAAGAGCTCCAGAATTGTGTAAATGTGGATTGTGTAAATGTTTAAAATTTCACCACAAATGCTACAGCAGGAAGATGTTGCAAGTTCTCTAGTTTTCAAAACAAATACACAACCAAAAAAATAAATTATTTGTCTGGGTAAGGGAAGAAGTAACTTGAAAAATCATCTTACATTTACGGACACTAATTGCTGGAAATGGTACTGCAAATACTCTTGGATTGATTGTACAACATCCTTGGTAAAAACTGAGTTCTTATCACTAATAGAGAATTGTAAGCCTTGTGTATTCTGGTAGATGAGAAAGTTTGTATGTCTTTGTTGAGAAGTTTTCTATGTTTTATTTTTCAGAATTTAAATCAAACTTGTTTTGCAATCCAACAGAATGATCAGGTCAGTGCATTTTCACTTCTAATTTAATTGGAGGGCAGTGTGTCTGTCTGGCTTTTTTTTGTCTGATGGAGTTTTCAGTTCCTTGAGGTTACAGTGGTTTGTGATGTCTTTAACTTGTAAGTACTTAAAGGCACAGTCATCATACAAGCATTTATTCAGGTCTTCTTATTCTCATATAAAGCTACTACGTTCATAAAGGAGTCAGAGCATATGATAATGACCAACAATAAATACTGTCATGTAGCAAAGTCAACTTCTTCTTCTTCCTGTCATTTCATCTTGTCTTCAAAGTTCTCTTCTCTCTCCAAATATTGTGTTTGGGCTGAAGAGTTGCTGGTGCTCAGTGAACACAAAAATAGTGAGGCTGACCTACAAGGTAGGATGGATCTCTAATTCATCACTGAGAGGGCAAGGCTTTAGCATAAGCCACCCCCAAGGTACAGATTAGATTTGTGCTTGGGACCACAGGTCAGAAGGGTGCTGGCTACAAGGTTAAGGAAAAGTTGTGCAAGTCTTGATGCTGGCTGGAAATGATGATTCACTTCTTTCCAAGCATGATGCACCACAGTCTAATGCTGTTGTGGAGGATCTCCTGAGAGTCCCCTTGATCACAGATTTCCTTTATAGACCCAACTCACCTACTGTTCATGCATCACTACATGGGTATGATGGCAACCCTAAAATAAAAATTAACAGAGTGGATCTTCAACTCCACTTACAGAAAGGGAAAGTATCAGTTTTATATTGAGGAAATATATTGTTTACACAGAGTGGTAGCATTAAAAAAAAAGTCTCCATCACCACAAAAATGTTCTGTATGCAGTTGGGAGGGAATGGGGACTGGGGAAATGGAAAGCATAGAAAACTGAATCTGAAGATTGTAAGAGCAGAACTGAGTGTCATTTTAGATCCTTTTTGATAATTTAAAGACAAAATTTTGAAATCCCTCACTCCTTTCCCTTTCCCCCTTTAAGAAGAATCAGTTCTTCTCACAGGCCCTGTTAGAGACATTGCGCCATTTCTTTGTAGTCTCTGTCACATTCAGGATTCTTGTCTTTATTTCTTACAGTTAGTATTAACAGGCATTTTTCAGGAGACTTTCTGTAGAGACATCCTCACAGAAGTGCTCTAAGAAGTCTGTTACTCAGGAGAGAATTATCAAGCAGCGAGAACAGCACAGCAGGCAAGCATTTCAAAATGGAGTCGAAGACGTAGTGAAACATTTGCCTCAAGCTAAAATAAACCAGGTAGACTAGAACTAAAGCAATCGCATGCTGAGTAGATGTAGCATTGCTATTTTATCATAAAATCTTCCACACTTCATTGTGTAAAAAGGCATCAGCTACTCATCACTATCATTCTCTATTCTCTCATGGCAGATTAGCATCATGTACTAGCCCAGGGCTCCCCAGGTATCAGCCAGGTACACATACTTATAAAGTCACTCAGAGTGAACCCCATGCATGCTGGATTTATCAGACATACTGTTCATATGGAAGTTGATTCTACAGTGAATGCATCTGTGTTTCTATTTGGGACTATAATTTAGTCTATTAGATGGACATTTAGGTTATATACAGTTGTCCTGGGGCAAGTCTTTCCCACCCAGAGCATCCAGACTCTGTACGTGTGACATGCATGTGGCTGATGCCTGTAGAAGGCCTGTCCAGACCTCTGGATTTTGTGTAGTCCGCTCAGATTTAGTGCCCCAAGGGGAAGTCTGTGTATGTTGAAATTTCAGCAGACTAGCTAAATGCCTTATCTCTTCCTGAACAAAATGTATGAGGGACAAGAGGTCATGCCAGGAAAACTCAGACTCTTGGCAGCTTTTTCCTGGGAGAAACAGGTTCATCATTTAATATACCCACATTATGAATACTCACTATTTTTCTGATTTCAGAAGAATTATTTTTTTTTTAAATTCTGTTGCCTATGTTCTCTCCCCTATTCGTTTAAACCAAAACTACTGCTATAGGGCAGCGCAGATGAAACATGCTGAGCCTTGGCTGAAATTAATGAGGGCTTTCCATAGCAGCAGGAATCCTGGCATGCTTGTGTGGCCCCACTTACGAGCCTGTGAGCTGGATGGTGGTTTTTAAGCCAGAGCCCTCATGTCTAGCTCTTCACAGGCAGTGAGAGTGCAATCTTTTTCTCACCATTAGCAGTGCTCTTCTCATCCTGTGTGTGGACCTGTTGTATGGGCTGTGGAAAGGGTAGAAAGCGCTGTCACTTCTCCAGACTTCCTTAAGCATCCTGTTTCCCCCTCCTGAGAGCAAGAATGAAGGAATAGTTTCTGAATGACCTAAAATACAGGGATTGCTCTTGTTGGATGACCCTCTCAACTGACTGCTTGCAGGGAGGAAAAGTCTGCAACTGAGAGGTGTCAAAAGGGTAGATGAGGTAGATTTTCTCTTTTTAGTTGGCAGCAGAGAGGCATAATAGCACTTGAGCATATATCTTTCTGGATGATCTTTAAAAATATCCTCAGCTTTTAGCCCTGGAGAGAGACACTTGTACCATTTTACTGTACACATACATTCTTTCTGCCTGACAGATGAAAACAATTGTTGATTTTAATTGTACAGCAAAAGAGGAAGGAGTATGTATAAATACTTATTTTTTCCACCTTTAACCCTCCTGTAAGGAGATGCTAGCATTTGAGAGCAATTAAGCTTGTTCTGGTCATACCCTAAAAAGATGAGAGTAGTAGTCGTTTCTAAGATTCCCATTCTTAAATGTTACAACAGTACTTGAAATGACTCAAAGATCAGTGTAAATGTTATGTGCTGGCTGCTCTATATTGATATTACTGTGGCATATTTGCCAGTAGCAAAGTAAATAATTAGCACATGGGAAGAGGTTATTTTGTTAATAAACAGCATACAGTGCCAGTTAGTGCAATATAAACCTATTGCAACTGTCTGTCTAGACAGCACATATACTCCATAGGGCCATGGCCTCATAAATTCTAGTAATCTGGATAAGAGTGGTTGCTAAGCGGCTGGAAACTTGGAACAATGCAGAAAGAGATGATTCAATAGCTGTGCTTCTTCCTCAAATTCACCAGTGATCCAAAGTAGCTGTAGGGGATACTCTGCCTCTGGACATGCTGCCAGATTAATAACATTTAAAACAAAGGCCCTGATGAACAACAGACATAACGTAGTCTAATATGCCTTGCCATGAGAATGGAGTTTCCTACCCATTCTAGTGAGGCTAATTGTATTCATGCCCGTCTCAAGTTCACCTTCCAGTTAAACTGAATGTGATGCAGTATAAATGCCTGTGTGAAAACTGGATCAGACCTGCTCATGTCAAGTGGGAAAGGGCAGTTTAATTCGGCAGAGGATGCAGTGCAGCACCTTAGAAAAAGATTCCTAGCAAACTCTGTAGTACAAGTGGATTTGGCTGAACAGTTGGTCTCTAACCCTCCTCTGACCTCCTTGAGAAGAGGTGTGGATCTGGCTTTTCCTACAGGTGTCGTTATCCAAAAGGAGGAGCTGGAGACTGAAGCCCACCTGCCTGGCTGGCCACCAGGCAATTTCATTCTGAGTGCAAGGAAGGAGACATGATTATCAAGAGTAGGGCGATGAGCCCTGTTAAATCAATCCACAGTGATGCAGACAACATTAACAGAGCTGTTTCAGCCCCTGAACTTCTCACTACTTAATGGTGAAATGAACAAAAAACACCAGCAAATTTGCAGAGCATGCAGAGCCCAAAGAGACACGTTTTGAGTTAACATTTGCCCAAATGTGAGACATGAGGAGGAGGGGAGGGTGTAACAGGATGGCAGTGAGGTTCAGAAGAGATACGTAAATTAAGATGGCTCTTTTTCTAATAGGACCAATGGGGACGAGTTTCATTATTCTTGAAGACGCAGCTTTCCAAAATCTGTGACACTCTCTTAGTCTGTGGCTTCTTAAGGCTGTTTCATTTTCCTTCCATCTGTCATGCAGCCACCAGATGAAAGTGCAGTTGCCGCGAGCTTGAAAGTGAAGCTTCCCTTACCTTCAAAGTACTATTTCTCACTCCCTTGTCATGCTTTGAATCACTGTGACAAGCAAAACTGCTAACCTTAACTCTCCTCCTCCTAATTAGGCAATAGCATTAAAACTCTTTATTAATGCCACCCCTCCCGGGTGGTTGCAGATATATATACTTTCACAGAGTAATTGCTTTCTGGCCCTCATTTTAATTGGAGTCAGTGGGGGGGCCTGTGGAATTCCAAGGCCTTCATCTCCCACCGGCTCATTGTGCCTGTGACACAAATTTAGAAAGGGGGGAACTACTTTCCAGATCTGCATCTGAAAGAATGTGTAATCGAGGGGAAAAAAACACAACAACATCTCTGAGGTATAAGAGGAATTACATTGGGAAAAAACAGTCTTTTGCTTTGGTTCATTTTTTTCACTTGGAGGAAAAAAAGAAAAAAAAATGAAGAGGAATAAATTGGTAATAAAGCTTTCCAGCATTTCTTTTTTCAGGCTTTTGTCTAATGTGGTGCAGCTTGTAACTAGGTTAACAAGATCCTGACTGAGCTTAAAGACCATTTGAGGCTAAACTTAAATGTTAGTTAAGTTTACACCTATTTTGCAGGAATGGCCCTCACTTTTCTGGGTCCTTGGAGTCTCATACAAAGTGTGTAGAGAAATGCAGCATCATGAAACGAAGGAAATGTAACATACAATATTACAAACCCAAATATGAAAGAAAATGCTTCCCCTATTTCAGATCTTCTTAACTTTAGCTTCAGAAAAATGTTTTCATTTTACTGAACATTAATATTTCACTGGAAATGGACCCCTTTTTGAGGAGTGGAAAGAAACCATTAGCCAGAAGAAAACATTTGTGTCAAAGAAACCCCAAGAAACCAAGTAGCTTGTGCTTGATTACACAAAATATAATAAATGGGGGGTGGGTATGTTTAGAGAGAATATAAGTTTTTGAGATATATGCTTTAGCTAGATATTTCAAATGAAATGAATGGTAGTGAAATGGTAACAGTATTGTTATTATCACTCTTCAGAGTTAATATATGCTAAGGTAGATTAAGTATTTCATATCCATCCAAGCTATTGTTTCAGACAGTGACTGCAGACACTTCTACTCTATACAGTGTTCCAATTAATGTTTTCTATATTTTAGTCATAATCATCAGGGCTAGAAGCTATAATTATTCAAAAAAGTGTGCAGATATGACAGCATGAAAAGAAATTCTGTCTCTTATTTCAACATTTCAAAATAAGAATTTTTGTTCGATTCTTTTTGTATTAAAGTAGAAGTAACTTCATGAAGCTGCAGGAATATAACTGTCTTTTTTGAAACTTTTTTTTTCCCCCAACATCTCACAGTTTTGACAATTTTCAATTAATTCTGCTAGAATTTACATCCATCCTTCATCTGTCTTCTTGTTCTTTCTCAGTAAGCCTATCTACTGGAGCACAGTTTCACCACAACCTAAAAATTTCCCATTGCCACACACAACGATACACAAGGCTCTGCACCTGAGTGTCATTCAGTGGTAATTGTGATGGTAATGTTTTGCTTCTTGTCTCTGACAAAAGGCTGATTACTGTTGCCAGCTCTATGCCCAGCTGGGTGTTTCTAGAGAGGACAGTAACTCCTCATCACAACTGTCTAATTAGGTTGCTTGGTTCACAGCGCCGAGCCAACCTGATTGAGAGGTGTGCTTGGCTCAGTGTCCTTATTTCTAACTGCTTTTGCCTTGTGTTAAATGAACCTTTGCTGAGATTCTTTGTGAGCCACTCTTCCATCTAGAAGCAAAGATGCCATGACCAACGTAATGCTGAAGAAGTAAAACCTGTCCGCAGATGTGTTATAAGTAATGCCACAAATATGCTGAGGTCTTAGTTTTCAATTGCGGTGGCATCAAGAGAGGAAAAAATGTCTGGGGATATTGCAGATTAAGGACTTGGAAGGACCTTCACGTAACAGTGATATGTCCATGGAGATTGTGGAGGTTAATTAATCTGGTTTTCCATTTAAAGGTAGTTTGACCACCACAGATTGCTTTAAATCTGCATTGTAGAAGGTATAAACAAAAGATCTTGATGGGGCTGAGTTTATAACAGATGTAGTTTTGGGCCCCAGTTCTTGCAGCCCTTTCATAATTCAGCGATCCCATTCAATTCTCCTCCAGGGACTGAGACATTTGCTTAGGACCATTGACCTTGGAAATACAGCTTCCAGTGTTGCATAAGAAATAGATTTTGTAGCAGCAGCAGGATGAAAACACATGAGGAGGGTATGCTTGATAAGTTACACTAGAGCAACAAGAAGGATGGGATAGGGTTGTACCTGGAACAACCTGTCAGACTTCTGGGCTGCAAAATCAAGTGGGAAGCAGGGGAGAGGAAGGAGGCTGCATGGTGTGAAGTAGAATTCAGATGCTGATTTGTCTTTTAAATCCCAAACTTTGAGATGTTTAGATTAATGAGATTTATTCACTTCGTGGTGGTGTCCCAGGAGCTAATTCTCTGCTGGCTATAATTCTTGTAATCAAAACAATTAGTACAGTACACCATGCCCAGAAAAGAATTTGCAGCATTCATATATATACATATAATTGGATTTTGAACTCTCTCCTAAATGTGAGCTTGCCCTACTCACAAAGAAAATGTAGCTCTTACATTACAGCCTTTAAATTATCCATTGACTTTGACAAGCAGTCACGGGAATGCTGTGGTAACATTGAATTTAATATGGGAAAATGTTCTTTTTTTGTTGACCCTTTTAAGTAAAATGGGTCTAAGTGCCTGGAAACCTAAAACTACCAGGTGCTCTACTGGGTGAAAGTTCTGTTACAGTGAAGTTGCAGTTAGTGTCAAGTGCATCAAAATTTGCAGAAATCATGTTCCTCTAAAACAGATGAACCACGTGTCAGATTTACATCAAAATCAGAGACACATTTTGAGATTTCCTTTGATTGCATGTGAGAGTGTTTCATAATCTGATATTCCACTGCGCAAATTTAGACTGCTACCATTAGCTTTGGAAGCATTGCAGTGAATTTCACCATCCCTGTATCCGACCCAGCAAAACTAAACCTAAATCGCACATTCCTTTGTCAAGATTGGAGTTCTTAATATTCTGCTCTTTTAACTTTATTTATTCCTAAGGGATTTAAAAAAAATATAAAAAAAAAAAACCAAAACACCAAATTGTTCCATTTTGAAAAACAAGGAAGCTGATACAGCTGCAGCACTGTGCAACATTTGATCCATTTTCCATTTCAAACATGCATCGGTATGTACAGCTGACATCCAAGAAGAATTTTGCATTCAGAATTAAAAGCTGATTGGAACACAGTATACCCAGTGCATTCCCTCCTTTTATAGAAAGATCATTGCTCTTGAGCAGTTGCCTAAAAAAAAGGCTTACTTCAGACACACAACAGATAAGAAAGCAAAGCATTTCCACAAGCACACTCCTTCCTCCTTTCATAAGCTCACATGATTTTATCAAACTGTAATGACTCACAGTTTGAAAGGTTTTGCCCACGTCATAAATGACAAATACTGGAGAGGTTTGTCTGAAGAAATGAGATAAAATATGCACCGCTATTCTGGTCAAAAGTCAAGGTAGAGTGTAGGTGGGAGAGAGTAGTTTGCACTGGTCTGAGAGTGGGGGAATTAGGAGATATGTTTGGTGATTCAATAAGTAGATCCAGGTATTAGCCTTCAGTGTATTACCTAATGTCTTGATGCCGACACGACTAAGGCATTACAACTGAAAGGCTGGGCTTAGGAAAGGCTCAACCATCATTTAGAGGATACTTTACATTCTTGATTTAGAATTTCAAGGAGTAAAAACACACTTATTCCTCTTCAGTTTGAATGACAGACCTTGATGACTCTTCTGGTTCAGCTAGGATAGGGTTAAGTTTCCCCAGCAGAGAGGGGGAAGGGATCTCCAGCCAGGTTATTCATACCATGCTGACTTGTGGCTTTGGTAACGGGGAGCACACGGCGGGCTGTCCGTAATCATTGCGGTATTTCTCTGTATATCTGTTGTCTTGTTTAGTGTTATTACTGTTTATTGTTGTTATCATTGCTACTGTTGTCATTCAGATTGTTTATCACACTGTTGTATTAAATTTCTTCTTCTTTTAACCTGGGGTTTGTGTCCAAGGGTGGGGGACGGACAACGGCAACGTGGTCTCCGGTCCCGGCAGGGTCTAAACCAACACAATGACCATCAAGCCAAAACAGCCAATGACTCTGTGGTGGATGGATAGGCATTCTTTTCTAATAAATATGAAGCAGGTATTCCTCTCACCTCCATCTAAGGAGGCAGCTAATCAGTGGTTGAACCCCAGTTTTCTCCTAAACTTGTTCTGAAATCTTTCTCTGGCCTATTCCTGAGTCCATATGGTGTAAAACACAGGTTTTGTGTAGACAGATTACTCTATAACTTCATGCTTTTTCATCCCCACCTGAAAAAGAAGGGAAGATCCTCTGGCCACAGTTCAAAGGGGCATGCTTACATACATTCAGAACTTGTGTCCCAAGAGGCCTCCCTGTTGATAACTCTCATGAGTCTTTGATAAAGGCCAAGACACCAGCAGTCCTCTCTCTCACTGAGCAGCAATTCGCCTCCTCCATGTTGGGAGAACCTGTCCAGCTGGTTACAACACTGCCTAAGCTGACAATCACGCTTCTCTACATCTGCCTGTAAACCCCAATAGAGATTATAGTGTAGTGGTATTCTCTGAGTAAAAAAATAGTAAGTTACATTTGGTGGGGAGCCCTGTCAAACTGTTTGCTAGATAAGGCCCCAAATAACAAAGCTAGCCTTATAGGACTACATAAATTGTTTACCTGTCCAGGACTGATAGTGGAATATAAGTTGATAACTAAGGTGACTAATTAGAGCAGAAAATCCTTGTTTCCTGAACTAACATGTAATATTTGAAGGGAATTAACAGGAACCCCTGAGGCTGAAATAGGGACACGGCTTTTAAATTGTTCTGAAATGCGTTGGAATAGTTACACTTCTTTGTGAGACAGACTATACAGAAAAATACGGAAAATAAGAACGTGTGCTAAAAACAGGAATTGTCCTTTCTGAGTAGGAATGTCTGACAGCTAAGACGAATTGGTTCTGCTTTGTCGTTTAAAATAGTAACTGATATTTTGTCAAGTTGCTCCCTCATGGGTAGGCTCTTACAAAATGAGAGCAATGATTCCATTAATTTGTGTCTCTTCTGTGGTCCCAGGTGATGTAGTTAATATAGTTTCTGTAATGTCAAGTTAATACTCGTTCCTCCTTTTGGTGCATTCTTCTATAAATTTGTCCTCAGCTCATATTATACCCTCTGGTAGTAGAGATGTTGAAAGCTGAGAACGGATACTTTAGGCTTGATCTAAAAAAAATTATAACAGCTATCAAAATGTAACTTCTACATGTGTCTTCAGATGCAACTTAGGTTCTATCTCACTTGTTTTCCAATGCGACCTCATGCTTCTAAACCCATCGGTGTAAATTAACGCAGCTCCTTAAATTCAGTTGAGCTACGGCTGTTTAACCCAGCTGAATGCCAAGCAATATCAGGCCAATTCAATACCACAGAATTTCACAGAATTTTCCCTCTTCTTCCATTCACCTTTGTTTCCACTATTTTTTTTTTCTCTGAAGTGTTAAATTTTTGAAGGAAAAAAATGTGAAGAGCACAGTCTCATAGTCTCTTGACTCATGATAAAGACAGGGTATTTCAGCAGGAAACCTTGGGACAACGTTGCCAAATGCGAACATGCTCTTGACTTGGAAAAAGCTGTCCAAGATGCCTGGAGAAATAGCTGGTACTCAATCCAGGGAATATCTAGGCAGAAGATGGAAAGGACCATAGTAGTAATGGTCATCAGAAGATCTCCTAACTCAGATGTTTCATTTCTTGAATTTGGTGAAACAAGCCAAACACCTATGCAAAGAAAACTTCTGTTTTAAGGAAGGAATTTCACCTAAAATGCTAATTTCTGGTTTATATGTCAATCACAAGTGATGACCTTAAATAGTTAACAGAGCAGTTACTGATATTTTTCATGGCTCTAGGAATTTGTGAGTGGTCTTCTCAGAAGTTAAATGAATGCTGGTATATTTTGTGTGTTTCCAGAGATGCCTTTCTCACACTGACTGTGAAAAATAAAAAACAAAAAACAAAAACAAACAAACAAAAAAAGGGTAATTTGGTACAGTCAGATTGTACAAGAAGCTCTGGAAAAAGTGCATTTGAAAGCAGTATACCCCCAGATTATTACTTCCTTTTTTCCTTGCCACTTGGAAAAAAAAACCAAACCACAGTTAAAACAGTCAAAATTGATGCTGATCTCTCAGGCTAACATTGTCACAGGTGAAAACTTCAGGGAAGTTTGGCTGTATTCCATTTTTCAGTTCTGTGCTCTTTTAGGAATTTTAATTTTTTCTTGGATAATTAGATCTCTGACATTAGATGCATATAATTAACAGGGAAAATGGTTTGCATGCTGACTGTAATAGCACTGTCTGATCTGTTTGCCAGATAACTGTTACGGCCTGTTTTTTCAGGATAATTTTATTCCCACAGATAACAGCAAACATGCCTAACTGGAACCACTTGGATTTGTTTGCAGGGATGAAATCCTGGGACCTTTTACTGACTTCACTGGTCCTAGGATTTTGCATGTATCCTCAAAATTTTCCTTTAAGATAATACTCTCCCAAGATATTTATTCTTTTGATAGTTGAATGTGAATGACTCCCACTTATCAATAGAATTACAGGACTGAAACTTCATGTACAAAGCTGTATTTCTCAGGGAAGGTGTTTTTTAGAATTGGCACAGAAGCTTCTACTGTAATTTTCAAAATGTGCCTCTCTGGGTGGGAGGGAGATGTATTCTCTTTAAACTAAAATTTAGCTTTATCTGTCTTTTGTTAACCAAAATTCAGGACTCTGGTGTCATTCATGACTTTTGTAAAATTGCCCTTGTCTTTTTTAATAGGCTATTTACCAGCTGCTAAGCAAACAACACCTTAAAGTAAAGGACTGGGAAAAAAACTGGTTGCAGCTGCTTATTATCATGCATTTTATGCTACTTACAATTTACTTTCTACATTTAGATCAGATGAAGTTTTGGTTTGGTAGAGTAAAGCTTTCAATTCTGACTTTTTATGGAGTAAAAATATGGACATGAGGTGAGTGAAGCCATCACAAGATTACCTTTATTTTCATTTCTGAGCATGGGCTCCAGGAGTAAATTTTAGATGCTTAATAATAATAATTCAAACAAACAAACAAACAAACAAAAACCACACAGGGAAAATAGACCTAAACTGTTTTGGGCCAAAATGGTGTTAGGATTTTCAGCTAAGTACTCAGTCATAGTTCAACTTTTCTGTTCAGGTCAAAGGAAGGCAGCTTTCACATCTGTGGAAGAAGAGAAAGCTCCATGAAATAGTTTTGAAAAATCCCATGATGATCTGAGCACACTGTATTTCAGTTCATGGACGAACGGCTTTTAAGACATATTGCAAACATCCTTATAACTCCACTGGGTGCAATGGGATTAAAAAAATACCCCAAAGAAGTCAAAACCTTTGCCAACTATCTGCAGTTAAAGCATGTCATTCACAGCTCTGCACATTCTTTGCTTTTCTATGTGGAAGATAAAAATACATTTCCTACACAAAGCTCTCATTAGGGGGTCACACAAATAGACAGCAGACATTTTTTTTATAAATCAGATCATTCTCTACGCTACTTCTTTTTATGTATGGAGTGCTTACTGCAGTGATCTTTCCTGAGCATTACTGCCTATTATTGTCTGTCACTCAACATGACAACACTATATGAAGCCATTACTGTGTTAAGTATGCAGTATATGAACGTGTGTATATAAATAAAACTACTGTTTAGCTTCTACATTTTTACTTCAGTGTCTTTGTTTAAGCTTTCAGTCTTGAAAATGCCATTTAAGGTTTTTATATTTTTTTTAATAATTTTATATTTCTTCCTCCAGTTTTTAATAATCAGTGCAGAAAAGCAGAACTTTGTTTATAATAACAGAATGGTAGGGGGGGGAACAGAGGGAAAAACAAAGGGAAAATTTTGGTGACAAAATCTTTGAACACAGCCAAATATTGCGCAAGTTAGATTTACAGTGCTGCTGGGATTGAGTAGACACATACCCACTTTTTGAAATTATTCTTTTTTTGGTTTACTGTAATACCTAAGACCGGATAGAAAGCAAACCTAGCGTCTAGATGTTGTACAAACTCAAAATAGAAGGATGACACATAGTCTGAAGAGTTCAGAATTTAGATACAACCTTTCTGTGTTTGCAGGAGTTCATATCTAAGGGCTGGTCACATTCCCTTGGAAAGACAATCTCATTTGTTGCATTCCAGCTTCATTACTAGTACTTTCTTTTTCATATTTTCTCATGATCCAAAAGTTTTTCCTGACTGAAGTTATATCTTCTGCATCTCTTGAATGTTCTGATCATGTAGACTACCAAGTCTGCTGGATTTCCTTGTGTCTGGGATCTCAGAAGAATGCCCCAGTTTGAGACAATCCCTGACATTATGAGGTGATGGTTATCCCTTCTGTCATAAACTGCTGCTTTCTTTAATTGTTGGTCTGCCCAATTTACACATGTCCAACCACCTGTGCTCAGTTGTGTTAATTCTGTGTTTGGTTAAATCAAAGCATCCCAAATATTAGCCCGCCCTAGGAATTTGAAGTAACTTGCTTTTCCTCTAGATTTCAGCCATCCTGATGCTCATTGCTCTTTTTTTTTTTTTTTTTTTTTCCCCATGGTAAAAGAGACTAATAAGACACAGAAGTATTATGGACTACAATATGAAAATAGAATTTTAAAATCATACAGAGATATATTAGCTAAATCATTGTTCATGTAACTAAGTGTTTTAAGTTATCAAAGTCAATTTGACCAATTACATGGATAAATCTACAACATACTTCAGTACCCTGCTTACTCAAAGGCTGAAACCACAGAGCTCAATTATTAGGTATTTGAATTTAAAATAATCCATTCCATGGAAGCAGCAGGAGAGGTCTAGCTCTTACTGGGTCTGGTGTTCAACCCCTTTCTGCCTGAACACTTCAAACACTCTGAGACATCAGAATGACAATTATAGAGTGATACTACTGCAGGTGGTATGACTAACAAACATAAGGAAACCTTGGTGGTTTTTTTTTTTTCTTAAATCCAATGAAGAATAGAAATAGTTATGAATGTGGAAGGTAAAAGCACTCATACTTTAGAAAATTTTCCCCTCGTTTTTCTTTTATTTCTCTTCTTTTCTGACATAGCTACTTCTAAAAATCTTTACTATCTTTGCTAGTGAGATTGTTTGCTCTTGCAGCTGAGCTTGACCCTTTTGAATAATAAGAGGCAGTAATAGGTACTTATCAAAAGAAACAGTGACTCCAGATGCTTTGTGTTGACATTTCAAATGCAAGTAAGTGATCACATTCTTTCCTATTGCTTTAAGCAACAAAGTATAACAATTGTATGCACCGGAGAACTTTAAAAAATTGATATTTCTATGAGGAAATCTGGTTGGAAATGTTCTCAAGCACAATGCTTTGTAGTTTTATCACTGCTTGTAGACTTAATAGTGAGATCTGATTTTTTCTATGCAAATTGACCTGAATCCTTTTAAAAAGATATTGATTACATTTGATAGGCTCATAGAATAATGATAATCTTGTCTTTATCAAGAAGACAAACTTACCTTCCTATTATCATTTTGCACTGGACTCTCAGATTTTTTTATTGCTTTAATAAAATAGTACAAATCATTATGATGACCTTTTGCAATGTTTTTAAGGATTATCTTTATTTTTTGCTCAATTCAAATTTTACTTCCCATTTTTATTTTGAGCTTGTAACTATGTAGAGAGACCAGCTACCATCAATATCTAATTTTGCATCTTATCAAGATTCAAGGAACAAAAGCAATATATTTGGACTGTAAGATATTCACTTTTCCATCAGATTTATAACAGGCTGAACATTTATATTCTTTATTCTTGTTTGAGAGCTGTAATAGACCATTATAATAAGTTATGTAATGGTGGGCAGCCCTCATCATACACACTTCTATTCCAGTTGACACATGCACTAATCTGATAGAGTGGAATGTTAATCTTGATAATGATAATTTCTGATATTTCTACAAAGCTTTTCCTCCTACAGGGTCTGCAGATATTTAAAAGATTTGCTGTGCATAACCGCGTTCTACCACACCCTGTAGAAAAGCCCTACTTTCCTGACTAAGGTCATTGGCACACTGAGAAATCCTTTTTTCTTCCAAAGCAAAATATGCTAGCACAACTGTTGCAGTTGATGGTACGGTTCATTTTGCATTCAGCATGCATGTTTGTGCCTAAATATTAGTGACAGACATACTGTAACTACCTAAGACAGGAAATACTATGCATGCACAGCCTTTTAAAAATTGGTGCATAGCCATAAGTTATCTGTATGAAAAAAAAAAAAAGCATATACATATCCTTGTGTTCACCACCAGCTATGCTGGGAATGTTTGCCAGATCTTATTTTGGATTCTATTTACAGTCTAAGCAAAACGTTGCTCTCAATGCATTTTTACTGACATTCGTTAAGAAATAGCTCATGATGACGGTATTCAATGCCAGAGTGAATGGAGAAAACAGGAACCTGAGACAAATCCAGTAAAGCCCTGCGAGCTGTAATACCCAGCTCATGCCTGGTAAGTCTTAACAACCAGACAAAGGAGTTTAAGGGGCAATTCAGGTCAAGGAAGGTCTAGAAAAGGAAGAGATGATTGAAATCTCCCTCCTATCAAAAATCTTTCAGAAAAAAAAACAAAAAAAAAAACCACCCTCCAAAATCCAGGATGGTGACCATGTGGGGGAATCCTCCCACCTCACCCTGGAAAAGGCTGAGGAGAAATGACTGGGATGGTATGATTATATGAGACCTTTCTGAGTGTTACTGAGAGCCATCAGGAAGAGTTTTAGTGACTATCCAAGGAAACAGAAGTGAGGTTAAAGCAGAATCTGAAGGAGTGGAGAAGATGATGTTAATTATCATATCTTTTTTATCTCTTTAAATATTTGGAGCATGGATACCCTGAAAGGATTTAGTACATGGCTAAATCACCACTGCAGCAACCTGTTGAACTGGTTCAGGGCATTCCTGCTACAGTTGTATTGGACCGAGTCAGTAAATGGTTATTAAATAGCAGGAATTTCTAAGAGCATCTGTGAGTTGCAGGAAATGGTGCTGCTGGTTCCACAGGCCTCTTCTTTTTATATCACATTCCTATAAAAAGTGAGAAGGAATCATGTTGCCAGCAGAGATGTAAAATCAGGTCGGGACTGTCGCTGGTTATTTAAAGGTATTGCAATGCTTTTTGTAAGACTGAACATATTACATGCTGTATCTTGGCTAAATTCCATCTTTTATAATTACATCCTCTTCTCTCCTTTTCAAACATTTCTTGCTGTCACAAGAGGATGCAGCATTCTTCTTTCTCCTGAACTAGGTGTCTGGGTAGCGATGTTTCGATCTCATCATTTTCTCTCTGAAAGACAGATTCAAGGTGCCCAAGATGCAGCATGATTTCTGCATCACTCCCTGTGGCATTACTGTGGATGGAGAGAAAAGAGGAGTTTGAAATTAATACTCAGGCAGAGGTTCCATTTTTCTCCCTGCTTAAGTGCAAATCTGTTGGTTTGGCTTCCTCCACCATTACTCGTTTGCTACAATATAATTACTCCCTTGGAGCAGTGGAAGGCTTGATACCTCAGAAAAATACTTAAGAGTCCATTTTAGTCAAAATGCAAACCAGCAGTACCCCATTAGTATTGGGAATGCTTTTAGAGCATTCACCAGCTCCTACTTTCAGCTTGATGAGCTGGTGATTGTAGCCTTTAGATGGCATTTTGATAAACAGAATCCAGGGAGGTTGTTACTATGTTATCTGCTCCATGTACTGCCAAGGTTGCACTGAAAGCAAACAAGTGGTGTCTGAGTATAAACAAAAAAAAACCTCAGCCACCTGATAAGTATTTTACTATCGTTTCCTCTGTGGATACAATGCTTGCTGGTGAGAAGTGCCCGCAAGCCTACAACTTGGAAACACAGGCAGATGCTCCACTAGAGCAACGGTCTGGTCTTTGCAGACTAGTAGCCAGCTGTGGGTGATAGTAGGTATTTGAGAGGACAGCCTAGTGAAGATGTCCACCAGTGTATCTGGCCAAATGCACCATGCCAAAAGGAAAATTCCCATCAGAAATGGCACTTAGAGGAGTATTCTGTTGCCAGTGTCCAGAAAGAAAAAATTGAATTGACTATGAAATGAAGCGATTGTTTCCTACCTGGAATGCTCACAAATTGGACTAAGGGACTTGGGGAGATGCTGATCAAGTTTCACTGCAAGTGCCAGAACTACAACTTTTTTTCTGTGTCTAGAAGTTTTCTGTGGTGCTCAGTCTGCATTCTCTCGGAAGCTTAAGATTCAGTAGACTTAATTTCCCTTTCCTTTGAGGTCTCTACTTTGCTGGCAACTGGCCTGATTCCTCACTGCTTTGTACATTTCTAGAGAGGTACATAGCGGTTTAAACAAGTACCATTTATCAGTAGTATTATCCCTATATGCTCCCTTATATGCTCTTTGCTTAGGAGGATGGGATGGTTTATGCACCAGGCAGTGAATAATGACACAGCTCCCTCTCTCTTTTTGACTTTTTACTTTTCTATAGTAAATACAGGGGGGGTCTAAAGGGGAATAATATCTTTTGATAAGTACCAATTTCATATCTTTCCTTTGGTGTAATCCAGCTCTACTCATGTCCCTCTTTTACAGAAAAGTGCTTAAATGTTTCAGAGTAATGTTTACCCGAAAAAGAAGGCAAAAGACCCTGGTATGGGCCAAACCCCCTACATCAGCTTAATATTGGCACTGTGGACCTCTACAGCAGGTAGGACTTGGCAGCACAGCAGTGATGTCAGGAGCCTCTGGGATGATCTTATCATGCTGGCTGCAGCCAGAGCTTAGAAAGGACCACTGGAGTCCCAGCGCAGGAATGCTCTGCATCACAGTCTGTCACCTTTGTGTGTTTGGCCGCTGAGCGGACAAGGCATAGCACCCATGCAGCCAGCCTCATACTACCAGCAGGAGAATGCTGGGCGGTGACCCCAGGCAACATTCAAGTGCCTTTACACAGTGCAACAACTTCAGCTGGGGGCTGAGAATCAGCTTTCATGTTTTATTCATCCAAATTGCCTTTTCCCACTCAAGAAATCTACACTCATCTCTTCACTACAGAATCTGTTCAATTTCCTCTTGTTTAGCACTGTGCTGCAGTGCTCACATTTCTGCTGAGTACCTTCACTTAGAGACTGATGGGGAGTAATCACAAGACCAACTTCTCCAGAGTGAAGTGTGGGAGAGGGAAGATGTAGGTTCATCTAATTTGATCGGTCTGTTTTGTTATACTGAATATTTGATTTTTCAATAGCCAGCTCCTGTAGAAGGAAATAAAAATATAAGAAGTCCACCTTCTACTCCTTTTTGCTTTTTTGGTAAGATTTTAGGTTTGACTCATCTTTCCCAGGCTAATTGTCAAGAAACTGACAGATCAGTTGAGGTTGACAAGTGAGTAATTGGGAGAAGAGAGGGAGTGCAGCATGTGTCAGTACTAATTTGGTAAAACAACAACAACAACAACAACAAAAAAGTAGAGAGTGGTATGATAGTCACTTACATAGTCATGACGTTACAAGCTTTTCATATAAAATGTGTGCAGGATTTTACAACACTTAGAGCATTAACTATTAACCAGCCACTCCAGGTCTATTTCACAGGAGACCTACAAGTTCACCAGAAGATATTTTTGAGCCTCTTAACAGGAAAGACTTGTTCATAACAGTGCTGAGGAACTGGACGAAAATTAGTTTCATGATTCTCACCTGTCACATTGCTCAGCACACAGAACAGACCTTGCAGTGGGCAGACCCCGTGCCCTGGCCCTGACTTGGCTCTGCTAAGCTGGACCATCAGGGAAGGATACCACTGCCAGAGCTGGAGCATTCAATTGCTCTTGCCCTGCCAAGTTCTCCATCGCCCACAGCTGCCCTAATTCTACCAAAGCTGTGACTCAGCCTGGTCACCACTCATTGCTAAGAGGCTGATTTCACAGCAAAGCCCAAATCTCACTTGCTGAGTGGAAGAAATGAGCTTTGCACCTCAAGAATTCCTCTGACTCTGAAGAGAACAGTCTAAGATATTGTTGTATTTTAGAAATCAAACCCTTGGAAATAAATTCTTTTACTTGTCTGCCAAACCTGCCCCTCTGAACTCTGTATTTCCTTGCTTCAATCTCAGTTATCACTGACACTGCCACAACAGCAACCAGTATTCTCCTTTTGGTATCTGTAATGGTGTTAGCAACTACAGGCCAAATAATAGGTTCTACTGACAGACTCTTAAGATACACTTTTTCTCTGAGGTAGGTGTACAAATAGCATTGCAGCATTTAATGTTTATTGTCTGGTAAAGATTTCAGTATCTCATACGCTCTATTTCAAGGAAATAAAGCTTTTTTTCCCCATTTAACTGCCAGTCCTGAAAATTCACTGGGGATTCAAAGAAAAGCTAATTTATTTTTTTTTCTTGGCTTCTGCATAGTTATTAAGAATATGGAGGCTGCAGAGTTTTTTTTGCTCTCTTTCATGCTCATAACCCCTACTATCTTGAAATCTTGCCTTCACTTTCACACATGGATTATTCTAGGTGGAGGGAGCCTGCGAGGCAGCTCCAGGTAGCAGTTGTGTTTCTAAGGGACGGGGCTGGAAGGGAATCTGGTACCCTCTCCCAGAGCTACAAGGTACTGAAGCTTCTCTCTCTGACATCAGCAAATCACCTCCAAGTACCTGTACCTCCAGTATAGATCAACTAAGCAATTATTTTAGTCTTCTCACATTCCACAATGTAAGTATAGCTTATTTGAAACACGTTTGGGTTGCTTTTTTCTGTTTTCTTTGAATGAAAGAGGCATCTCCACCAGCCATCCGGAGTGGCTCCCACTCTGCAAAGTGTCTGGTGGTTAGCGCATCCATTCAACCTTTCACAATAAGGACCTTAATTCAGCGGGGAAGAGAGCTGACAGGCACCTTTGCAGCAGATTTACATCAGAGGCAAAAACTCGAGCAATATAAAGCAATCTGAGCCAGCTAGCAAAGTCATGCTGACCTTCTGCCAGTACTCGGGTGCTGCGTCCTCGGGAATGACAGCACTCTTGGGAGACAGCAGGGCCTTCCTGACGGCTACCCCTGCTCCTCCTGTTGCTGCCCGATGGAGTATTATCACTATGACAACTACAGGTATAGGATGTGCACAGTAGTGGGAGCTCCAGCTGACCCTGATTGCGTGTGCATGGCTCAGAGCTGGGCTTCTTCGCCTGGGAGGGGAGCAGAGAACACGTTGATCCACAGGTGACTCCTCCCTGACTCTGTCCTGTTGCTTGCTAACAAGTTTGGGATGCAAGGCAAGGTGGGAACTTTAGAGACACTGGGTAGCTAGAATTTTAAATAATCTTCTCTGGGACGAGGTAAGGGAAGATGCTTTTTTTTTTTTTTTTTTTTTTTTTTTTTCTCCTTCCCTGTTTCTAGAATGCTTCTTCAGGAAAAGACTTGTAAGAATATAAAGCTGCCTTCAAACTCTGCCTTCTTGATCATGTTAAAAGGTAAAATGCTTCCAAACCTCACGCACAGCGCCTGCCTCTCTGTGTGCGTGTGTGTGCATGCGTGCATTACTTTCTTTCACTACTATGACAGCACATGCTCCTCCAAAGCTATTCACAGCATTAGAAATACAACTCCTCCCTCCAGTGCCCCGTGTGTGTGTGTGCGTGGCTCAGGCTTTCTGCTTCAGCTCATTCCCCTCTGATCGCGGGGCTGACGGTCACGGCTGCTCCACACCTCCAGGCTTCACACGGAGGGGAGGAGGACTGGGGAAAACACAGAAGCAAGCACACAACTGACATACAGAGCCATCGATAACTTATTCCCCTCGCAGCAGAATTACATAGGAGAGGGGAGGGAGGGAGGAAGGAGGGGGAGGAGGAGGAGGAGGAGGAGGAGAAGGAAAAAAAAAAAAAAAAAAGAAGAAAAAAAAGAAAATCCAGAGAATTCTAGTCTTGCAAATGTAGTGAAACCAAGTGGTCGGAGTTCATTTGCTCAAGAAGAGCAGAGAAGAAACAGGACATTAAATGAATAAAAGCAAGGAAGGTCTGTAGCTTTTTTTTTCCTGATAGTAGCAGTGTTTTAGAGGTAAAATGATTCCTCCGAGCAGCACGACTGAAGTCAGCGTGGATAGTGTGGAGAAAGAGAATGAAGTGGAGAGCACAGAGCAGCCCCCCTCTCCAGCATCAACTACCAGCCAGGAATCAAAGGTACTCAGAGAATGAGATTTTTTTTCTTCTTTTTTTTTTTTTACTCTTTCTTTGTTTTGAAAAGAGATATGTTGCTTTGATTTTTATTTGGACCCCTGTGCCAGGATCAGTGGTAGAGTGCTATGAGCCACCTCTGATTGCAATGCCTGCTCTGACACTCCTACTTCTGAATTCTCCCTGTCATCTTGGGCAGCTCAGGAGTCTCAACTGGGAAAATACCTGTCTTTTGAGATGTTTGGGCTTGGGAATTTTTGCTTGTGTTTTCTCCTCCTTTCTACAGTAAGGGCCTGGGGGAGTGGTGGGGCTCGGGGAGGTGATCGATGACAATAGATGTTAGCTATTTTCACATCAAGCATCAAATCACTTAAAGGGTTTTGTTCCTGGTTGGAAAGACTGATTTTTCTCACAGGTTCAGAGAAGATAATTTTGCCTGGGGGCTTGGGGCGTTATACCTGCCCCACCTTCTCTGGCAGACCCATTAGTGAACTTTCACTAAGGAGCCAGCAGTTGAAACAGGATGTAGGTGACAGTTTTGGCACAATAATCCTTACGTACGCTACTCAGAAAAGGAATTTTTTTTTTCCACAGCCTATTATTTATTTATTAATTTTCAAATGAGGTTCAATTTTCCTTACTGAAAACCAACTTCCAGCTCAAATGCCATGGCCTCCGAATTTTTAATTGACTTGCCTATGAAAAGTTTTTCTGCCTGCCAGTGTGTTACTCGGAAGACAGAGAGGTAAAGGGAGAAAAGTAGTAACCTTACATAATGAATGGTCTTTACAGTTTAACTGGATGATGTGATTTCACTCATCCTCTGTTACTTATGGTTGATATTATAACACCTGTCATATCTTTCTGTGAACTTCATAGTGATGCTATGTGCTGTGTAAACATGTAAAAATAGTGAGGTCCTTGTCACTAGGAGCTTACAGATGGGTAGAGCCTTAGGAGATACTGTATGAGCAAAACAGCTACTTGAAAGGGAAGCTTTGTGCTGAGTTTAAAGGCAGTGGCTGCCTGGGTCTAAACGTAGGAAGACTGCTACGTTATTCTGCAGTTATAGCTATGTTTCTGGAGAGTGAGTCAAAATTATCTGTCTGTGTGGGTAGAGTTCTAATGTGGGCTTTGGGATTATTTTTTTATTATTATTAGATGTTATACTCCAAGGAGGAGAGCTAAGGTATTCCCTATGTAAAACAGCCTCTTCAAAAGAAAAGAGCTCTCCCAGCAGCAATAGCATACACTTCACTCTACACATTCAGCATTACTGGGAAACTCCTGCAGTCTTGCTGGTTAATGGGAAAAGAAAAGTAAATGAATTATTGGTTTAACCCAGGCTCTGAAAGGATCTGGTTGATCAGTACCTAAATCCCCTCCTGCGACCACTTCTCTGGAATTGCTGAATTGTTATTTGGACAGTGGGAAACTCAGCTGCCCAGTGAGGTCTCAGAAGTAACTGGAGCCTTCACTGCACTGCCAGCACCAGCTCCTCGTGTGTGCTGGGCTGTGAACAGGGCCTGATGGGCTCTGCGCTCCCTGTGCTCCCAGCTAGGGTCCTCACTCAGCGCCGGGCAAGTGGTTATGGAGCTCAAAGGGCCACTCACATGGTCAGGCACTTCTTTACAATGGTGCTTCAGAGACTTCCTCACTGGGTCGGAGAGCGCCGTGCCCAAGACAAACTGACCAGCATGAATCCTAAACTGAGAGCAAGTGAAATGCTGCATGTAGGGTTCCTTCTTGGTGTTTGTGCATCCATGCGCTCGCAAGGATGACAACAGGAATTAGGCACTTCTGGCCAGAGAACAAATAGGCTACAAACTGGTTTATAATCAAATGTTATTATCATCAAATTTTCCAGTCTTGTGAGCATTTGAAGCGATACACTGGAATAGGCAAAAGCTATGACTGTACAGTTGATGCTGTTACTTGCATACAGATATTTTTAGTAAACATATAATTTGCATATTTACGTTTTAGAACTGCAACTATGATCAGAAAGCATTCTGTTTTGTCATTTCAGTAGATGGAGTCAAAAGAACGTTCTGATCACTGGGGTAATAAGATAAGCTTTCTTTTTTTGTTCTTAGTAAACAGCAGGATGGAAAAATTATCAGTGATTTCATAAAGATGTTGTCTGTTTTTTTTTCTAAGAGAATTGAGGTACTTCAAAAGTTAAAGACTTTGCCAGAGGTGTAAATCAGTGCATGCCAAGGGCCTGTGTGCGAGCTTTTATCCAGCAGTGTCCCCTGCTGAGGGAGCTATCCTGTCTTTCACAGAGGGCTAAACTTTGTACAGGTATTCTCTGTTGCATAGATTAACAAATTCATGTCTGCTGGAGTTACTGCAGAACAGTTTGTGCAGTATCTAATTACCCCACAATGACTTGTTTCTGTGGCAAAACACTATTATGACTCCAAATATAGGAACCAAAACAACATGGATAATAGCAACCTTCAAAATGCATTTGAAAACGTTTCAGCAGAAAAACAGATTTGAAAAACTAGTGTTGAACTAATGTAGCAAGCTTGCTTCCTGTGTGATCATAGACAACCGTGACACATAGTCCCTTGTAGTGCCAAAGTCCAGAAAAACAGTTTTATCTCACACACTCCAGGTGTACTCAGAAGGTGACGTGGAAGAGATATTACCATTCCTGACTAGCATGAGTTTGAGAAGCAGAACCTCAGGCTGCTTCCAAATAGCTCAAATTTGGAAGAATGACTCTCATGTGTTAGTCACACACCCCTGTCACCAGAAAGCAGCTTCACTCTTTAATAAATGCTAAAGCCTCCCACCACCTGTTCCTATGGATTAAGAGCATATTTACAGGTGAGTACACTTGATGCTGGAAGCTGAAAGACTAGACTCTTATGCCTGTCCTCATCATGAGCATCTTAACACCTGGACTTCAGTACAACTGCTCAGAATGAGGAAATTCAAATACACTTTCAATTCACCACATTATCTGGGCCCTAAGAGCAGATCCATCTACATGGTCTAAGTACATGTTTGCCTTATGGTATATATGTTGCTATACGATGTAATTGTGTCTTTTGGATTATGTGTCCACAAGTAGTTTGCACAGTGTACTGTCTCATTAATACAACTTCAAAGAGGTGTCCTAAGGGTAGAAAATACGTTTTAACTGAGCCATCCTGTAGCACTATATATACTGCTGCTGTGCTAAAAAACACAGAGCTTGAACGGTTAAGAATATTGCAAAATTAATAGTTAATTTATTAAATTAATCTACTGGCTCTTGAAAAGATTTACTTCACACCTAAGTATGACTTGAGTGGATACTTAAGTTTTAATAAGAGAATAATTTTATGAGGGTACCATATAAATACATGTGTTTGCTAAATTTATTACATTTGTATATTTTTGTACCTATGGCTCCCACTTGTTTGGGCCCTTCACATCTGTCTTCCAAGAAAGCAAGTTACCAGTTTACCAAAGACTTTTGTAGATTTACAACTCAATGAGGGAGGAAGTCATTAGCTAATGAGTCCTAAGAGAAAATTTCCTCCTGGTGGTAGCAATTAAGGACACACTGCACATTTGTACAATCATGAATTTAGCAATATAAGCAGAAATCTTGTGGCAGCAATCAGAGATCATCTTTCTGATGTCTTTTATGTACAGGAACCTTGGAATTTAGTAAATAAAATTAAAATTTGAAGGAGTATGTGTCTAAAGAAAAGATTCCTGCACCTAGTAATATTTCTTTATGTTTTGGCACAGTTGGCAAATAACTCTGTTAGCTTTATTCTTCTTATATTTAACTGACATTTCTATATGAAGAGGAAAGAGCCCATCTGCTGATTTCTTTAGGTGTGAGTCAAGTCATTACTGCTGTATTGTCAATAATGGCTGGGCATATACATAGAGTATATCTCAGAAAATTCCCTTACCAGTTTTAAGTTTTAGGAGGGGCCTGAGCATCTGTGACGTTTGAGCTAGTTACCAGCAGGGTTGGTCAGCACTGCTGACCTTCAGGCTATTATTGTTTCATTTTAAGTATGTTAAACATCTTCCAGACTCTCTCATACACTCCAGAAGGGGTATCAAGCCCTTCCCCTGCCATTGCAGGTATATCTGACATGTAAAATTACTATTTTATAGATATCAGTAGATAGGTGTGAAGACTAAATGTTTTTTTCACAGCTTTGCCCATTTCCCATCTACTTTATAAAAAGTCCAGCTGTAATTGTGATGCACTGCAGTCACACATCTTTGGTGTGATAGCTTTAAAATTTTCGTCTGACCCATAAATTCATTGGCCTAACAAATTGTGTACACTTAGGTCAGTTAAGTGAGTTGAATAGCTGAAAAAAAT
>NW_020799096.1:4623890-4658945 GCF_003259725.1 Athene cunicularia
GGGAAGAGAGAAACTAGACTTCCAAATAAGTATAACATCTAGACTATGTATTTCACAAAATAGAGTCTGTTTCAGTCTGAAACTTCCATACACTGACTGTCCCGTTGCCAGTATTCAGGAAAATGCAGGCCAGTATCTTCAAATTCAGGTATGGCAATTCAGGAGACGTAGCACAATTGTTTAAACACTAGCTAACCTGATATGTAGTACAAAAAATGGATGTTGGTGAAAAGTCGCAAGCCAACAAAAGGATCAAGCACTGAAGTTCAACATGTAGATTTCATTTATGTATATTCCCACGTTGGTCAGGAAGATTGAACTTACTTTCCCCTGTCCTGCTGGTCCAATACATCAATATTGCTTATGAGAGGTTTCAAAACCAGGTGTTAATATTAGATACTGATCTAACGTAAACAGCTTGAAACTCTTCGGATTTTAATAGGATTGCGTGGGGTTTATATAAAGTAGGATTTGTGCTATGCTGTTTAGCAGAGATCTTCTCCACTGAAAGAGTTAATGCTTTATAAGGCTTCATAGATGGTTACTCATCAATTAATATTTTAAAAGGGTCGGGAGTATGGTGTGCAGTTAGTGTTTCACCCTCTACACTAGTGATAAATACCCAGTATGTAAACTACTGCTGTAGTCTTCAAAGGAATACCAAACAGCTTTAAAAAAATACTGTGAAAAGGGAAGAAAAAACTGGTTCTCCTTCTTAATCTTACATCCATGCCTCTGCTTAAAATGGTGAGTACATACTGTGAAAGAAAGTAAGGAAAAGAAAAGAGCTTAAGTATTTTTATGTGTTTTGATGAAGTGTTAGGAAAATTTATGTACAGGAAGATTTCATTAAGAGCAGGAAAGTAATAGTCTACCCTATCAATAATTTCTTGAGCAGAGTCTTTCTTGTATTTACAATTATTTTGACTTTTCTCTCTTTCTTACTCTTTTTCTGATTAAAACACTCTGGTATTGTTTTTGCTTTGATATATATGTCAGATCAGTTTCTAGGCACAGTGAGAAATCTAAATCAAAATAGAAATGTGATCAATTCACTCTCTTCTACTCACTTTTGATATTGCCAAAATAAAAAACATCTATTACCTTCCAACAACTACAGATGACTTGACTGAAATCTAGTGTGGTAAAAAAAAAAAAAAATATTTACTAAAAAATGCAAATTTTCACTAAAACAAAACAAGTTGTTTTCATAGCTGAAAGACAATCCAGTCCTACCATCTCAGTCTATTATGCTCTATTCCTTTTCCTAAAGTAATCCCGTTGAATTCAGGATTTACCGCTACTTTTAAAAGTTTCTACAACACCTGGATGTTCTAATGGCTAAGGGATGTATACCTTCTGCACCTCATCCTCTTCTAATTCCAATCTAAGTTTATTTCTGGCCAGCTTGTGTGGCACTGTAATTTTTATAATGTTGCTTTAGCTTGAACAGCTCTTTTCCATCCTTGATGTAAGCTTCCACCATGTAAGAATAGACTTTTAAATCTCTTCCCAGCCTTTTATTTTTTATACTAAACAAACCAGGCTGACATAAGATAAAGTCTCCATTCTTCATCTTATTCTATTAGATCCATGCACCTGTTTCAGTTTTGAATAATCTTTCTTGAAAAAGAGTGACTGAATTTGTGTATGGTATTCTTATCTAATGCTTCACTAACCTTCCCAGAGACCATGCTTTTGATATTTGTGTCTCCTAGTCACCCCCTGGTTGAATAGCGGTCACCATTCTATTTCTCTGTAATTTCCAGGGATCCAGGATACATTTGTCTGTCTTCACCTAGAGTGGTTTGAATCAGGTCTCAGGTGCACAAACCTGCCTTTCCACAGCTGAACTTCATCACATTTCCACAACCCTATCCCTCAAGCCACAAGTCTTCTCAGTTTTGACAATGCCTCCAACCTCATGTCAGAGGGAATTTACCTTATGACATGACTAATCTCTACATCGAATTCAGTAATAAAAGTACAGAGAGTAAGATTGGCTCTAAGACTAGGTCAGTGTTATTCTTTGAAGAACTCCGACAATGACCTTCCTTCAACCTAGTACTTCTCCTTTCAACAGCAACCATCTCACATTGAGCTTTCCTTAAAATTTCTTCACTACTTCCCATCTTTTCAGTCTTGGCTAATAAATTCCCTTTTGGAAGCATACACAATTTTAATGAAATCCGAATAGATAGAATCTACTTTGACCTAAACTATTTTCTTTGTCTAGAAAATTGTTCATCTTATCAAGACAACTGGTCTAGGAGGATCTACTTTTTTTTTTTTTTTTTTTTTTTTTAAATTTTTGTCAGGCCCTATTGAGGTCAAATCTACAGATCTGTATTTGCTGGGGCCACTTTTCATGCTTCTTGAAACAGACTTCTATTTTCCTTTGTATCATTTCTGGCTTGATAAATCTTGTTAAGAAAAATTGTTCCTAGACTTCTGAAGTAAAAGTTTATAATGGTGATTAACTAGTTTCTTTTCTCCCTTTCACCTCAGCAGACACACTGAACTGTTCTTTTAATGTCATACCATCCATTTCTGCAATCTCTTTCCTATTATTCCTATTATTTTCCTCCAGGATCATTATTCTAGGAAGAAAGTAAGATGAAGTGTTGAAGTTCTGAGCCAGCCTTTTATCCCATCCTTACTATGCCACAGCCTGTTTCTTCTTTTTCTTTTCCTAGCCAGAATCTATCCATTGACATTTCCTTAAATGCAAGGACTCAGATTTTCTTGACAATTAACATTCCTAGACCTAAAGAAGTATGTTTGAAGATTCAGTTTTAGTTGCACTCCATTTTTTTTTTTCTCATTTTCTTTCTCTCTCCACCCCCCCCACCCCCCATCTTCTTTGTGCACTCTTTGCTTTTTCCAGATCTCCTTTTTGGGGTAACTATTTTCATGCCATTTGTCAGGAGACACATTCACAGAATCTTTTTGTTTTGCCTTCCAAGTAGTATTAACAGATTTGCTTTGAAGAAATCCTATGCCTTTTACGCATCCAATCACATCCAGTGTCTGACCATTTCTGATCAGTTGTGTTTCTCAGTGAAGCATGCCTCTAACCTGATACCTCAAGGCTAGCAAAGACCAAGGCTGTTCCACAAGCTGTGGTCATCTAGGGTCATCAGCACTCAGTCCCTGCTGAGATCCGGCACATATTACCAGAGGCAGTGACCTGCTTACACAACTATGTTGCTTTCCAGACCACTGCTAAGACCTTCATACCTTCAGACAGAGACTAGCCTGGGTCCTTCTGTGTCACACTCCAAAGTGTGATGTGGTCTAAAATATATCCCTAGGGAGCAGAGAGCACTGAAAGCTTGGAATTTCTTCAAGGGAATGTAGCACATCACTGAAATCCAAAACATGGCTTAAGGGTTCATTTTTCCCTTACACTTTATTTGATTTAAATAGAAGTGAATCATAAGCACCTGATAGAAAACTCTAATTTCTTGTATGACAAGTATTTCTCCTATTGCCTACCTAAGCCATTGCTCTATACTCTTGATAGGTAGAAGACTGTGTATCTGAGAAATTTTTGCTTATGTTTGTCAGGCAGAGGACTAATCTTTCAGATGTGAGCATATGAGTTGAACATTCTTAACACAATATTCAGTCTTGTACAGCTTCCAGTTGCATAAGCAAATGGTCATTCAGTGTTAAAAGAGCGCTGCCTTTTCTAGGCAAGTGAATGTCTGTATTCTAGCTGAAGCATAAGTAAACTTTGCATGTTCATTAGCAAAGAGGACAAGCTGTGAAAATGAGAAATCTATCTGTGAATGACTGAAATAACTCGACCTTGTTTTCCTTTGACATACGTTTCTGCTCAAGGAAACTCCCTTGATTCCGCAGACCAACTCATATGATGTACGCTCCATGTCAGGGAATTCAACTCAGGAGCCCTGCAAGACATACTTATAATAGATGTCTGAAAAGCAAGCTTCTTGCATCCTTGACATCAGCAGTTAAATATGACAAATGGCTTGCATATCTTATTTATTTTAAAAAATTAGTCTCATGTCTGTAGTCTTGCATAAACATGCTAGACACTCATAGATTTTTTCCCATTGACATGTCAATGTTTCTTATTTCTTATGTTTCTGAACTGTTTTTAACTGATGAAAATAGTTTGCTAAGCACGATCAGAGGGAAGTGTTACAGTTTAGGGGCTGCAGTGGTGAAACTTAAAAATACCATAGCATGAATAACTGTGAGAGAGAGGTGTTTCCCAGATGCTGCAAGTTTGATATGGAATTGCACACAGAGTCCTTTTAGGCGAGTAACAGTGACAACTCGAATGTTATTCTTTTCTGTTAATGTAATATGCTCCATTTCTGAGTGCCATTTAAAAGCTTTAGTAAAATGCCACACATGCACTGCTTTATTAATAAAGATCATTTTAGCAATCTAGTGTTCTAAATAGAAAAGTAAAATGCAGCTGACCTATAGTAACTGATGATTAATTCAGAAAGGAGCAAAATACTAGAAACTAGTATTCACAAAGCTATTAAAAACAGCATTTAAAACATTTTTTTCCTTAATTTATTCATCAGAGTAAGACAAAGAAACGTATGCCATGGAGGCATAGCTCAGGTGAGAGAGCAAAGTCAACCTGACAAGTTGTTATAGTAAATACTGTTAAATATGACCTTAGAGACAGACTTGCATCTCCATTATCCTGATACTTCATTTGTTTTTTACAAAATTGCTCATGCATAGTGAAGGAAGGGATCAGCTTTTGTTGGTGAAGACTCAGAGTTCTGGCATGATGCATAAAAGTCACCTCCTCAAACATCACATATAAAGATGTAGAATTCATTATTGATTTGCCAGCATTTTCCCTGCCAGTTTACATGCTGTGGTAGTGATTCACAAAACCAAAATGTCTTGGGATTGAACTGAGAGGCTGAAAACCTTGACCCACCATCATTTGCCTTTGTGCATATACATGGCGAGAAATAGGCTTAGACTGGGTATTTCTGTCCTCACGAGTAAACAGAATATACCAAGCAAAATGCAACACAATAATTTTGGCAGAGTGCCACTGATTTCTATGCAGTTAAATTGAGGATGCAGTTGTTAAGATGTTCAGATCACATGTGTTTTTAAAACGCACCTACTGTTATTAACCAGTATCCATGAACTCAAGGATTCAGCATATACAATTTTTGTTGTATCTCTGGGTGTACTTATTTATATTATTTTTAAGTGTGCATAGATCATTTCTCACTTATGTTCACACATCCTGTTTTAATTCAAATTATCTAAGGAATTATTTACAAATAAACATAAGGTGACTTGTAATGATTTGCCAGACATTTCTGGGAACAAACATTCCAGTGAAATCTGTGCTTGTCAAGTGCCTTTTTTTTTTTCTTTCTTTCTTTTTCTTTATAGCAAAATTTCTATTTTTGAGGAAATGTTCAATTTTACTGATTGTGTAAACTTTTGTCAGGAAGCTTTCCCTGGCTGCAGATGAAATTTCCAGTCAAAAGAGAAGAAAAATGCATCTTAGGTTAAATCATACAGCCTCACCTGCAATTAGAGACCAACTTTAGGCAGTTAAGTTAGTAATTCAGTCTACCTATGTTATAAATGGAACACAGACTGAAATTGTTTTATCAAAGGTGATTTAGAGGAAAAACCTGTCTTATGTGCTCTAAATTAGCCTCTCTGAGGGGAAATCTTTTTCCATTGACCATAGTAGGCAGCTACAGCTGAGTTAAAAGCTTGAATTTAAGTAGGGTGAACACCACTGTGAAGCTGTCAGAGTGAGGTCTTGAACCTTGCCGACAAAAACTGGTCGGTCATCTGTTCCCCTGGCAGGTTAGTCTGTCTGACTTGCCCACAGCGCTCTCAAAGACATTTTGAAAGGCTGCAGTTGTTTTTTATGTCAACATGGAACAAAATCATTCAAACTTTGAAAATTTTTTGCTAAGTGCGACTGCTGTTTTCCAGCCAGCCCTATAGCAGAAAGTTATGTACCTATGACAAAAATGTGAGCCTATCCAGGCTTCAAAATGTGAAGTGCTGCTATTAAACTGTAGCCACAAGATGAATCGTGTACCAGTTTCACGAAGTATGGGCACACAGGAGTTTGGCAGATTCACACCAGTTAGCTCTATCTCCTGTAGTTAGTTGTAATGACAAATGGTCTTCATCCTCTTGGCCGTTAAAGATCCAGGCGAACAGCTAACTTTTCTGCTAGCTCACCTATTCACTCTCTGCCTTTCAAAGTTTATTTCTTGCCTCTCTGTTCCTATTCTCACCCCAATGCTTTAATCCAGGACCAGGCTCTCTGATACAATGAGCCAATGCAAGGTCTGTCTTTACAGGAAAAACTTCCAGGTTTTCAAACTTGGCCAAGTTTAAAGATTCCTGTTAAGAAAATGAATGGTGGTTATTCTGTTAGGGGGAGGGACCTTCTATAAACACTGTGTGGATGCTGGCACTCATGCCATAACTCCACTTGGAAAAAAGCAAACCCTACAGTATGCACTTTCCCTTTCACCTATACCCAAGCTGTGCTTACTTTATTCACAAAGAAATGCCTTAAGTTGCATTTTAGTTTCCTTTTGTTGTCTGGTATTATGTGGTCTGTTCCTTGTGTGTGGATGCTTATTTATCTCAATGTAGCCTCACATTTTATTTATATATATATATATATATATATATGCAGGAAACTATACATAAATTTAAAATCTCATCAATGAGGTAATAGAAAATACTCCTTATGCAGAAGAAACGAAGCCCTCTTCTTAGTTTCCCCTGTCTTTTTAGTCTCCTCTCTGAGTGGGTAGTTGAAACTCAGGAGATCCCTTTTCAGCTGCACTGCCAGTGGAGGGCTTTTGAGCTCCTGCCACCCCAGCAGCTTAGGCTCCCACAGACTTCCCTGGGCTGCAACTCTGAGCTTCGGCAGCACTGGCTTTTTTAGTGGTTCCTGCCTGGTATCCAAGGAAAATGCTCTGGACAAATGATTCTTTAGAGATTATCCAAGTTAAAATGAATGCCAACAGCTGTAGTAGACCTACTTGAATCTTGCTAGAATTTAGGTAAATAAAAGCATTTCACAAAGGTTCAAAAAATACAGCCAAACCTTAAAACAAAAATCTTAACACTGTGATTTGCCTCTGAGGAGAACTTAGCTAGGACTAGATGCTGCCCATAAGAAGTGGCCACTCAGTCTGGTCAAAAAAAAAAAAAAAAATCAGAGCTTTTTTAAACAAGATGAGAAAGCTAAACTGTTTTCTCTGGCACTACAGGGAACACACTGCAATGAATAAAATATTCCTGATGTAGCAACAGAGGTATCACCATTAGGTCTTTACTACCAGCTGCTGAGTTCCAGAAAAAAAAAAAAAAAATCTCATTTCCATGAGTTATCGTCCCTCCAGTAGTCATACTTTAGCCACTGCTGCATATAACACCCACACCCACCCACCCCAACCAACAAACAACAGAACTGACAGGATAAAATAGATATAAATCTCAGAAGTTATCACTGTGCTTGCTCTTCAGTTTGGCAGTGGTCAGTAGCTCTGATTTCTGCTGTAATATGTCACACTCCTTATAAGTCAGCAGTACTCTGCCAATACCAAAAATTGTTCCTGCTCTGACAGTAGAATAGATTAGACAAAGTGTGGCACTTGATGGAAATTCCCCCTCTTATACAAGATTCATGTTCTTTAAAAATGTGTACTAACTTGACTTTCTTGTCCTCTTCCTTTTCTATTCTTCTGCTCTCCTGCCTGCCTGAATCCTTCATGGAGCCCCATGCAGCTTGCTGTTCCTGTTGAAGTCACTAATATTATTTTTGTCAGACAAGTCTTCACAGTTTTACTGGTTCAAGATCTCCCATTTTATTATCAAAAGAGTAATTTCTTTTAAATCCGTGGGTGTCTATGTCAATACCAACAGCTCTTTATTCTCTCAACACTATAAATATGAAATTTAGATATGCTTCATTTATTAGGTAAGCACAACCACATGACAGTGTTAAAAACTTTTTTTTTCTCACTTTTTTTTTTTATTATTAGCTGTTTGTGTGCAGGCTTTCATTAGCAACAGTTTAGAGGATTCTGAAGCACTTAAAAAATCTTTTAGCATTCAGAAAAAAAATCGAGCTCTTCAGGAAGAGTTATAGTCTTAAATTCTCTACCTTTCTCTTTGTGGTATTCTGTATGTAACTATCTTCTTTAGGTGAAGCTAGCTATCTCAGCATACAAACACATTTTTGCAGTTCAGACAGTCATTTTAATCTTGAAACTTTGATAGAGGTAATTTGAGGAGGAAAGTTGTGCAGCTGGTGGGGATAAAAATAAAATGTTTTGCAGGGTTGATCTTGAAACAATAGCTGGCTAAAGATGTTCAGCAGCTTGGAGGTTTAGGAAAAAATATAAAGAAATGGATTAGACTGAGACAAAAGGAATCAAAGATGTGTGATAAATCTCATATATAACAACTCTTGCCAATTAACTCTCCAAATATTTGTATTTACATTAGCAACTTCTTGTTCAAATGTCTCTATAAAGTGCCAAATAACTGTATGTCATATATATGACAATATCATCATCAAGCTACACAGATTCTTCATGTGGAGAGTTGGCCTGTTCTTTACGTAGGACACGACATGCAGTTTTTGCTGCACATGACTAACATGTAATAATAAGAAGACAAAAGACAGACTGAGATGGAAACTTTCAGTACTAGTGACAGGTTCCTTGGAAACTGGTACTGCAAGCATAATTTTCCCCAAAATTATTTGGAAGTACTTTTTGAAAATTAGAAAATGACTAGAGTAGATGTGTTGAAAGGGATAAATGCATGCCATAAGTTGCACTCTGAGAAGAGCTTTAACAAAAACTGTGCCAGATCTGGCTTGGATCTGGAAATATACAGGTCTCTGCCATGGTGGACACTAAGATAACTGGATGCAGAATGAATAATAAGGAAGATGTTTCTGGGGTAGGAAAAAAATTTAATTGACACAGGACTTGTTATGTATCTAGTGGCTGCTGTAGGACTTTTGAACTGGAAATACAAGATGAAGGAAGCTCGGTGGGTACCCAGGTGAAGCATGGAGAAGTCCAGAAGAATTAACTATCTTTGCTCGACCTGTGCTGTCAGCTCTTCCCCCCGAAACAGGGCTTCAGGACAGAGTGGTGCCAGGACAGTGACATGGCTCCACACTGGGACCATGTGGATCCTGTTGGACTTGTGGTGTCAGAACAGGCAGTGTCAGGGTGGCCGCATGCCCAGGCCTCCAGAGGGGCTGGCAAGAAACAGGATGGAACAGTGTCAGTCTTCAGGAGGGATGCAAAGAAGATGCAGCAAATTTGCTACCAGATTGAAAAAATATGTACAAGAAGGGGAAGGGAACTGTGAAGAAGAAAAATTGGAAGTGAACCAACAAACACTGCTAATATTCTATAAGACATAAGTTCCTACCCCATCTCCCACTGAGAAGAGTTTGCAATGGCAAGATGGAAACAAGTTGTAAAATTTTGATCTGAATCTCTGTGAACAGGCAGCAAAGAAGGGAGTACAGAAACCTGTGGGATCAAATATCTATGTTTGGGCACTTTTTTTAAGCCAATAGGCCACATAGCACCCAAATTGTGTCATTGTGTTTCTGCTTCTTTCTTGGATTGGCAAATGAGGTAACATCATCTCAGAGTTAAAGGACAGTAGCTAAGCAAGAAGTTTAAGCAGAATTAATTCATACAAAATATGATTTTGAAACAAGTGCCTAGGACAGACAGAAGCAGCAAAAAATATGTGTCCCCTTGAATCTATTTATATTTGGTTGTAGAGGAGCAGAGATTGACAGAGATGGCTTAAAAAAAAAAAAAAAAAAAAAAAAAATCATTTGGATAACAGGATTCCAAATGTGGCCAGGTGTTTTTTCATACTGTGTGCGGAAAGCCTCTGTTTTTAATGCACAGTGTAAAACAGTAAAAAACCCTTTCATTTCAAAACAAAAAACAACCCAGCCAAACCCCAAGTCTTTACTCAGGAAACATGCTCACTGAAGTCAGCAGGAGTTAGCAGTAAGCTAAAACCTTCAGCTTTGGCCCAGTGACAATAACTTTGTTGTAGAGCTGAGCACTTACATGTTTTCATTGCGACGCAATTTTAACAGTGTTAAGTTTGGAACCCCAGAAGTAGAACTGGAAACACTGACAGAATATTAACTATAACAACTCCCAGTAGATTTCAGTCTTTCTTTTTGTTTTAGGATGGTACAAATGTGATTATATGGTATACGGGATCTGGTGCTGATGTTAATTTGCCCTTGGTTAGTATCAGCCTCCCTGCCAGATGTATTTCCATATTTGCTTCAAGAAACACACTACCATTTAAAGTATTATAAAACAGCTCTGGTTAAAAAAAAAAAAAAAAAAAAAAAAAAAAGAACAAATGGGTAAAACAAATTAGTAGAAACTATTGCTATAGGTAGACCAGCACTTTTTAGCAGAACATTGTTATATTTTTTAAAAAGTCCAAGGGAGTCATATCGAGCTTTAATTTCTCATAAAATCAATAATGAAAAATAGTGATGCACAATTCATAGATAGAGGGTCACCAAGATACAATCAAAGATGATTAATCTTACATTCATAACCACATTCACTGCACATTATTCATGAGAAAGAAAAGGAGCAATACTCAGGCTCTATTATTATTTTTCTTGAATTCTGTCAGCAGGTAGGTACCAGTGTAGCTTCCTTCACCTCAGCAGGGCTTCCTGGATTTACATTACTTTGAAATCCAGCCTTTTAATCTCCAAATTCCCTCGTGCCATTTCCACCGCAGCAGATTAGTGAATGACTAAATTGGGAGTTACCAAAGGGAAATCACTGTTACATTTAGAAGATGAAATGGAAAAGACATATCCAAACAGGGCAGTGAAATGCAGGATTTCCAAAAGGAACCTGAGAGATAACAGTACAAATTCCTTCTATGTCAAGAAGCAAGAGATATCCACACATATGCCTTATCCTAATGGGCATAAAGTATGGAGATGACCGGCTGCTTAGCAACCAAATGCCTGAGGTGAAACCCAAAGTGCAAAACAAGATGTTGTAGTACCCGTCTTTGAAAGTATGGGGGGATTTTTGAAAAATGGAAGGACTATTCCTATCCATCTCTTGCTTTCTTCGTTAGCTTTCCTGTTAGTTTCAGGAGGAAAGACCAGAGACAATTCAATTGCCAGCCCACGAAAGAGAGACAGAAGCCACACAGAGGTTTGCAGTTGGTTATTCCACCAGCCATCTTTCATAACCTGAATTATAAGAGATCTCCCACAGCTGGTGCCAGCTATGTTGGAACAGCTGTTTAGCAGCAGGGAGAATATAATCCTGAATATAAATATGGGATTTGTAGTCTTTCTGCTCCTGAGAGAAGCAGCTCTTCTTTTGCTAGGTGAGGCAAGAGAGGAGATCTAAGGGACAAAACATTTTCTAATCCTGATATAAAACAAACAACAGGCTTTGGTCATGGCTGAAGTGTTGCTTAGTTTGATTTATAATGTGTTTTGATTTATGCACATGTTCACAAAGGAGGAGGAATTGGCAATCATTGAGCTCTACACAATGAACCCAGCAGATCTTACTTTGGGACTGTTAATCTGATTTTCATAAATCAGACAATAAACTTCAGAAAGCTATGGTAAGATCTGAAAGATCTTGTAAGTTGTTAGCTTGAAATGCTGCAAATTTGAGAAAGATTCACAGTTTTTCCTCTTTGCTAGAAGCAGGCTGAACACAAGCAATGGTTAAGCGATATTGGAATAATTTTCCCTGAACTAAACTTGAATCAAACCTCTTAAGAAGCTTGAAGAAATATTAATAGGCACTAGATCTCTCAGGAAGAGAAATGTAATACGCACTCTTTTCTTTCTAGATAACTCTGATATAGCTTGATTAAAATAAAACCAAGGAATCCACCAATATAGGACTATTCAAATCCACAACATCAAAAATGCTGTTAGATAAAAAAATTGAGTTTTGTCTAAATTAATAAATTTATTAAATGTGTCAGGGAGGATTTTACTTAGGTTTTGATTAAAAAGCCCTAAAATGTTCTGGTTTTGATATGCATACAAGTATGATATTTATTTTGCATTTGTTTCCTCCTTTTTACAAGCTGTTTTCAACTGTTTAAATGATTGTGGGTCTTTTGAACTTAATATGAAAATTTATTTGGCAGGAAAGGTAATATGAGCTCAGGGTAGGTCACAGTAGCAGAATATCTAACACAGAATTTACTTTTTTAAGTCTTAAGACTAAGAAGACAGTTCTAAACATAATGGAGACAAAAAGGATTTCCCTGAGATTTGATGGCAATTGTTATAGTTAATAAACTGTTCGTGTTTCCTCAAGTCTATCACTCCCTGGACTGCATTACTTTGTCCTGTCACATCTTGTGCTGAATTTTGAAGATATATTAAGGAATTTGGAGCACAGGGGAGACTTTTTCATATTTTCAGGCCGTAAAACTTTCAGCACTTTATTTCATATTTGTCTCACATATTTGCTAAACGTGGTTCTTTGCAATATTAGAAGAGCTACACAAAACTGTAGGATAATTTCAAACCAACTGCAGGAGCAGTTGTTGAGAACTAGATGAATTTTTCAGCTTGGTATAACCAGAGTCTCGTACAGGTCTGCTAAGCAAACACATTGTTTGGCTACACATGCAGACTGTACCTCTTGATAATTTAGAGGTCTGCCAATTAGAGATGCAAGCACGCAGCTGTCAAGGATGTAGTACATCAGGAGAGGGCTAAGAACGTGTGATTCACAGTGACATTTGTGGGAGCAGTAACAACTGAGCATCCCTTCAGATTTCATGCTTTCAAACCCCGAGGCCCTTTCAGGGATTTTTGCTGTTATGCTCTGGCATGCCAATCAGAGCATTTCATTGTAGTTAGGACTCTACATGTGAAACAAAACCGCAGAAAGAGCCCTGTCTGAAAAGGTTTATATCCTAAATATATTTGAGGATAGTGAGTGGGTTTCAAAACAAGTATAGGGCAGGGAGGAGAATCTGAGGATGACAATCAGAGCAGTGAGAGCCAACCAGAGTAGTTGGAGGTACCCAGTAAATCACTAACAATGTTAGTGTGTTCTTTTGTGTAATGTAGGTATTGTAGAAAATGTCTCCCCTTTGACTGGTCCAATACAGTACTCAAGCAGACAACTTTATTTATTTTTTACAACAACAACAACAACAAACATATTTGTTCTAATGCCAGCTATGCAATCAGTTTGCGAAAATACACAAATATAATAGGTAGCAGATTCTGCAATAAGGAACACTCCCTCTTTGTCTGTAGTGGATTAAAAAGCTACAGCTTCCAAGAAAGCTGGCTAGGGCAGACACAAATATATGATAGGGCCAGATTCTCAGACTGTATAAATCAGCAACAATTGAAGCCAGTTTAGCTAATTCAGTTTGTACTAGTAGTGTATTTATACTATTTATTATTTAGAAAGAAGAAGGTAGAAATGGAATCAGCTTTGCTCACAAATTTTATCATGGATGTTTTGCCAATAACTACCAAATCCTTAAGTGTTTGGAATATCCTTTTATCTTGTTAATGATATAAGACATGGTACTTTCTCATCAGCGGGCAAACACACATGCTATTTATGAAATTGCATACTGGCTCTGGGCATATCATAATCTTATTTTTGCTCATTAAAATCCCAAGGCAGTGTATTTTCAAATCAAATCCAAAAAAAAACCCCACCCTTGTCTGTGTTCAAAAATCACTTTGTTTTGTATGCCTCAATTTTAAGAAGAAAAACATTAATCTTCATGCTCGCAAAAAGTAAGCACTTCTGTTTGAGCTATTTTGCTGTTTGCTCTTAACCAGCATAGCTAGCTGAAGCCCAGCAATGGCACCAGGCTAGCTTACACCCTGGTAACATTCAGTCCTTCAGCAAATCTAGTTAACATCTGAAGTATGTTCTGAGGGTTGCTAATACAAATTGAATGCTCCTTGACCCAGAAATGGTCTGTACTCAGTAGAATAGATGCCATTCATCAAGATTTTTGTTCTTTCCCTTATTTGAAAGGCTTTTGGTTTGAGTCCCTTTTGGTAATATCCCATGTACCTGACATGCTCTCCAGTGAATCTACACAACATCATCTGGGCCCTATGCATTTAATTCCTTCTTTTATAACAAGGTGGGAGTCAAATAATTTGGAAACTTACTCTAAGAAGCTGAAAGGAAGAAAAAATAGTTCATTTCAGAAGGTGGACGTTTGTCGCACAACGGAATGAAATCTGCTGACAACATTTTAGACTGCACAGCTAAACAAAATAGCTATATTGTATAAGTACTGCAGGAATCAAACTGGCTTGATGTCTCACTCCAGCTTTGTTAATACCCTGTATTACTTGTAAACCATCTAATGATATTGTTAACACTAGTGTAAAGAAAGAGATAGGGAAGAGCAAGCAATTTTTTTTATTTTTTTTTTTAATTGCTATCACATTAGCAACAGAGCTTACAGCTGGTGTCTGAAATGAGGGTTTGGTTTGTCAGTAAAGTATAGTTGATAAGCCTGGTTCATTTGTTCATTTCTCATGGAAGATAGTTAAGAGTGGAAATGTATAAAAATAATCTCCCTGTTGTCCCCATGCTGCACAGGGAGCCCTGTGGCTGGCAAGGATGGTTATCAGTGGCTAAGAAGGGAACAAAACCAAGCATCTTGGGAAATAAACTGGTGTGGGCAGGCTGCATGAGGGTTGCTCTGAATGCCAAAGCTGATGGCCATAACATAGCATAACATACAGTTTGTCCTCCTAGTAACCACCATTCACTCTGAGATAACTAAGGAGGGAGCTTCAGGAAGGGGACTGAAGCATTTGTGTGTAGGATGTGGAGGAAGTGAGGCTTTCCCTGAGCTTTCAATGGTGAGAAGGTGTGATGAAGAAGTGCTAGAGAGATGGTGACAGCATAGGGGACACCTATCTTAACACTGCAGTTTGATTTAGGAGTGTGGTTTCAAAGAAAATCTCCCAGTTCTTGCTGCTTACCCCACTTTGGTCCTTGTTGTGGTGCAGAGAGCACTGACTGTATCACCTGGGGGTTTGCTTGTGCTCCAGGTGTGCACGTGATGCACGCTTGGACTGATGGGCTGGTCTGGCTCAGAGTACTCTGTGTCCTGAAATGCATACGGTGTGGATACTGGGTCCTCAACAGACCCCGTTTCATTCTCCAGATCCACTTCTACTGAGCCACGCTGACTGCTAATGTAGACAAGGTGGAGAGACAAGGGAAAAAAGAGTTTCTAGATATCAGGGAGCAGTTAGGAGCCTGAATAAATTACTTTGCAGTCTGTATTATTATCCTTTGTAATTGCAAAGCTAGGGGTTATAAAACAGCTCAAATCACTGATATCTTCCCAAATTCCATGAGAAGTTCTTGAACTAAAGTTGTAGAAAAGAGTTGTGTGCTTTCAATGCTTAAGTCAAAGTTTTATTGAGGGCAGGTGCAATTCCCATACACATCAAATGCAGTGACACCTAGTTAACACTAAGAATGAATTTCAATAGCTGTCTTTTTGCTGTCTCCTCTTTTCTGGCTATAGCAGCTAAAGAGTTGTAGTATGAAGGAATTAGGAACAGAGGAGATGTTGATAAACTGTGGCCCATCAGAGCTTCCTGATCCCTTGAAGCCTGAACATAATTTGGATGGAGATTGTGCTGGAAGATACTGGAAAAAAAAAAAAAAAAAACCAAAAACGTTAATCAAGCTCTGAGGTTGAGCTATTGCACTTACCTCTCTACCTTGCCTGTGGGGTTAGTATGTGCAGTTGTTGAGATTCTTTATGACTGATAAAATGTCTTTAACTAGAGACAAACTTTTTTTCCCCCGACTCTTAATTTCAAACCACAGGAACATCCTGGATTTGATATCAAGGGTTCATGTTTCTGAAGTGTCAATATTGTGAAGTCTTGTGATGCTATCACAAGTCTAGAAAAACTCTTGTGCTTATAGGAATTTTATTTTCCTTTTACTTAAATGAAAGCTAATTTGTAGCCTTCCTTGCAGAGGAGAAAATGTGAAAGGCTTAGGAGATTTATCTCAAATACGTTTTTTAAGCCTTTTTGTGCTTGGTTTGGGGTTGGGTTTTTTTTCAGTCCCCATACATCTTTTTTCACTGAAGTGTTGAAGTAAGTATTGAGTAGAGAACAAGGCTTTTCCAAAGTTTGGTAGTGTTTCTTCCTGAGATTTAACTTCAAACTCATCACTCTGCAGAAAGAGATTATAAAGTTTTCATATTTTCCTCTCTTCTGAAAGAGCTGATTCCTGCCTCAGGTGAATGCTATAGTAGCTCTATTAGGAGCCAGTGGCATCAGAAGTGCACTAAATCAGTTTAAGGCAGATCAAAATCGGTCATATATTACATGCCTGTATTTAAATACATTTGAAATCTTCCAAGAAAAGAACAGGGTTAGGACATAGCAAACGTCAAAATGAGGAGATGGTGAGATTTCTGTAAGGGAAGTGATGCTCACTTGACTGTAGCATAATAATCACTTCAGCTTTTATGGTTTTATAGTTTATACTATCTGTACAACAACCTGCCCTTGTCCTTGCTTGGGCAAACTTTTCCTAAGTAAACAATCACATACCTGTAACCTATTTCAAATTCTCTCATGGGTCTAATATGAGAAAGTTGGATCAAATTTTAAAACCTGATGTCAATCTACTATTGCCCTGTAAACGTTGCCTATGTTCTGCATTTTTGCATAGTCATTTCTGTATACATATATAACCTATTTGGGATATAATAGCTGCAGACTTTCACTGGAGCTTTAGCTATGCAATGCAAGCCAAATACGTAGATGTTTTCCAGCCTGAATGCAAATGAGTATGAAATCTGCATTTGGATGCCCACCTGGTCTGGAAATTATTTAACCCCATTAACACAGGACAGTGCTCAGGGGATCTCAGAGAGGGCTATTAGCTTGTTCAGAGATGCCTGCCAAATTTGTGAATGCAACTCGGCCAACTCATTCTTGAATATGTGTCCTGCTCTGAACATTGTGGTTGAAGAAGCATGGAGTATGCACAGTTGTGTGCTCACCTTAATGTGTATGCATATGTCTGGATATGCATAGCCTGAATACTGGACTACCCTTTGGAAAACTTCTGGTACATCCCTTGACTGGTAAATGACTGTGTACAGGAGAACAGGATAGGGATAGTAAACATAGAGCTTCTTAAAATATACTGCATGCATTGTCCAAACTAGCAGGACAGTTCTCCTGTGATAAAACAAATATTGTATTGCACAGCTTATCCTTCTTTCTGTGGCAGAAGCAGCATTTTGAAATTTAATTAACTTCATGTGGCACTGTAGAAATGGATGGCAAATCAATAATGAATGCCATTTGAGTCACCTTGTGGTGTTGTAATTCTCTGTGTTTTGCTACACTAATTAGGTCTGACTTCAGTGAGAAGCATTTCAGGAGCAAGGGGGTGAATTATTGCTGAGTTCCTGGTTGTCACAAGGGAGATGAAGTAATTTCAGTACTGAGTAACCTCAGTGATTTCAGGAGACAGTGACTTAACATCCAAGCAGAAGAGGGAAGATCTCACGTTTTGTTGGTGCAGTTGTACAGTGAGTTTTTGGCTCAGATAGACTTAGGCTTCCACTGAAAGAACTTCAGAAACCAGAAACTGTGCTCACCTTGTAGTTGGCATTTAATGACTTAATTGCTCCTATTTACACATTTCCCTAGAGACTGAAAGTTTCTTGCAAACAGGTGAGTATTTTCTTCATTTGGATCTAGGGCTCCTCCTATGAACCCAGAGAGTCGTGGGTGAGAATGGTGTATGTGGGATGGTCCCCTGGTTCTGATCCCTTCCTGCTCCCAAAGTCACTGTGAGGAAACAGCTCAGGGAGCAGAATGCAACTTGCCTCTGTGTAGCAAACCTGGAGGTAATGGCAGCTTTTTGCCTGGTTGTTGGACTGGAGGAGTTTATTGTGAGATAGTGAGGAGAGAGCTGGAGTGTCTCCCTTCTCCAAGAACAAATTGCATGTGTGAAGGTGGAAGAGAGGCTTTACCCCAGACTTGGCTTTCTGACACCATGCTTTCGGCTGCATCATAAAAAAATGGATGAATCAGGAGTAGAATCTAGGGAGAACAAGTGCTCTGAAGCCGCTTACTCACTGTGACAGACCAATGTCATGCTTTTTTTGGAAAGTATGTGAACTCCTTCCCTTTATATTAGTGTGAATTATGATTCCAAATCATCATTGCTTCTAATATAAACAGTTTCTAATATAAACCATTCCTGCTGGTTACCACAGACAGCCCGAGCGGCATGGAAAATTTCAGTTGTTACATCACATTCGCCCAGAGAATTGCAGCAGTGACTGAAATGATTTTGCAGTGGTTGGAATAATGCTGAGTGAAAAGTGATACAGAGGTATTACACTTCAGAGACAGCAAACATGAACTGGACGCAGAACTGCCTTTCCTTTTGCCTGGGCTCTACTTGTGGGCTGTTGGAGTTGACAAACCTGCAAATTTGTGTAGCTGATATCCTGATAGCTTCTGTGCCTCACCTAGCACCCTTCTCAGCCTTACATAAAATTGGGGGTAAGGATGAGAGGACCCCTGATAAGGTACAAGACAGTTTACAGGTAAAGAGTTTGAGTTAACAAATTTAAGTTAATAATGCCTTTTTGTGGTGCTTAATAGTCTTTGTGGTTCTTAACAGTCTGACAATCAATACACAATACAATATACAGGAATATATGTGAATGCATGTTACCTAGTATTAATTAATGTATTAACTATCAATTGGCTAATTAATTGTGCTGTTACTGTTCCTTAGCCTTCTTTCCCTTAAAAAAAAAAAACCAAGAATTTCTCTGTCAAGACTGCATACAATTTCTATTTCTGCTAAATTCAATAAATTTAAATATATCAAATATATTTACTGAATTCATTCCTCTTGTACTCGTATTTAACAGCTGTTCCTGAAACGACTTTACAGACTGCCTAAGGACCACGTGAGGATGAATAATACTCTAAGTTCTCTCATGCTTGAATACAAAGGATATATTCTCCAATGTGTAAATCTCTCTGTAGTACCTCTTTGCTGTTATACCTGAAAGAAATGACCAATAGAAGCTTTCATTACGGCTATCAAGTTTATAGTCTATCACTAAGCATATGTAAAGTAGTTTATTTTCTGATTGGGATCTGTTTTCTTTGCTCTGAAATTGCTGAAAGTCAATTTTATTGTTTAGGTTGTTCAAGGTCTCCCAGGTTCATTTATCAACAGCACATCCCAAAATCAGGAACCTTACCTTGCTGTTGAAAAGGAAAAGACAGTAATTGTAACTGGCTTATTTGTTGCAGCTGCAGAAACTGAAACGATCGCTCTCCTTCAAGACCAAAAGCTTACGGAGTAAAAGTGCAGACAATTTCTTCCAGAGGACTAATAGCGATGTGAAACTGCAAGTGGACTTGATGCCCGAGGTGAGCACAAGCACTGGGCAGCTTCCCAACTCAGAGAGCCAGGCATCCTCTCCCACCAGAGCCCAGCAGCTGACAGAAAACAACAAGACTCACATCTTCCAGGAGCACATCTTCAAAAAACCCACCTTCTGCGATGTCTGCAACCACATGATTGTTGGTAAGAAAGGATTTTTTTCAATCTGAGTGTCCATGCTAGAACTTGCAGGATGACCTTTCCATATCTTATGTGAGCCCAGATGTCAACTTGAGAAGATACACAGAAAAAGGATATGAACTTACATCGCATTTGCCACAGGCTAATACAAGTACTATATTTGTTGAAAGATCTCTTTCCTAGCAGACATGTACTGAGTAAGGGTTAGAGCTAGAGTCAGGTTCCTCTCTCATTCAGGTTATACTGAGTACCAAGCACAAACTGTGTTGCATGTTACACTAGAACCAGCATTTGTCTCCTAACCAACAGTCGGACAAGAAGTAGCATCTCCTGGGTGGTAGACTCAGAGCTGCTTGTGTGTGTGTGTTGGCTGTCCAGGACATGTGTTTTGGGACACAAGGCCAGCAGAACAAATGACAGCTGAATTCACACTGCAGACTTTCTTAGGGTTCTTCTGCCTCATTCCTTCTACTCACAAAACCTCACACCAACTTTACACCTTTGAAAGATTGCCCTGTCTTCTCTCTGAAACTGTCCACAGGTATGTAAGTTACTGCCAGGGACTGACTGACAGACATAGGGGACAGAGCTAATAATTTATTTTTCTCTTCACTGTGCAGAGAACAATTTCATACTTAGCCCTAAAAAGCCATCCTTCGTGCTGCATATTATCTATGGGGCTGTGCCAAGGAGGGGTCAGAAAAAAAAATGGTAGTAGGTGGCTGGAGGTGTAGAACATGTGTGGTCACCACTGTGGGAAGCTGCAGGAATTGCTATTCAGAAGTCTGGTCCTAGAAATTCACATCATTACGGGTACCTTGTTATGTACACGATTTGGACTTCTTGCTACTTACTATCTAGTTGTCCCAGCACAGTAGAGCAGGAATAAATTCAGTAGCAGTGTACCAGTGTGAAAGTGAGTGACACAATTTCCAGGTTTGTAGGCAGGACAAGGAGTAAACCACTGGTTTAGCTTCATGTAGAAGCAGTGCAAGTCTTTAACTACAAGCTATTGTCTGTAATTTGTCTAGTTTACTATAAGAAAACCATGTCCCTTGGCATGGAAGTCACTGCCTTTCAGATATCAGTATGGTAAGTTCTTGAAAGATGCTGATAGGATTGCTCAAACTTTTCCAGAGAATAATACCTCCTTTTCCATATGAGGGTGCATAGTATCCCCACTTGTGTAGGGAACTCATGTTCTTTGAAAAAAGCAGCTGTCTGCAGAACATTAAATCTGATGCAAGACAATCCTTCCGTAAATTAAATTAAACACGAGGCCTGATTTCATCCTCTCTGTGCCACAGCTCTACTGAATCCAGGGAAACAGAGGAGTTTTGATCCCAGATTTTTGGTGTTATTTTCCACTCTTTTAAGTTTTTTTTCTACTTTAAGTGGTAGAACAAGTCAAAGGGAGAAGGACTAAAGCATCAGTATCAGTTCATAGTCCAGAGATTGAAAGGTAGTCTGGAAGATAGACAGTTGAAATATTTTCTGTATGGAAGCAGGCCCAGAACTTGTCTCCTTCTGTAATGTGGATGGACGTTCTATCAAAACTTAGTTTCACAAGTATATACTGCAAATATAAGTCCTTTGCATTTCTGGCAGCTTCTCAAGAAGTTGTATGGAGATTAGTATTATCAAAAATCTGCATGACTCAGCAGTACTGTTTCAAAACACTGCTGATGGAGATGGATTATTACTGGCAGCAAACTTTGCAAAGAGTAACTTCAGTTCATAAACACCCGTGCCCTTCTCCTTTGCTGGGCAATCTCTGTCCTGCCTGGGATAGGAAAATCCTGAAGCATAGCCATAAGTTTCAAAACACCAGCTTTAACCCCACCCTTCTGAACTTTTGCTGTTCTTTCCTATCCTCTGAGGGCTCTCTTTTTCAGTTCTGTATCTTAGCCACTTCATTAGAGAAAGAAGCCTTTCATAGTTGCTGCAGAAGCTAATGCAACCTATTTTGTCTGGTGGCAGGCTGAGTCAGGTGAATTGCTCTGACATCCTCCAGCTCATCTTTGCTTGGAGGTATGACAAAAAAGATGTTAAGAGTTTTACCTTATAATGCCTTAGAGTCTATATGCCCCGATTCTCATAGGCAGATGTCTACTCTATTCCTGTAATCCTGTCTCTTTGATCTTTACTGCAGTCATGCCTGGTGTTGCTGTATTATATTTCAAGCAGCATGGGAGATCTGGATGTTACTGTTTGCAGTTCAATTAATCCATAGAAGTTGTGCAACTGTTGGTTGTGGAGATGGTGAAGCAAAGCAGGCAGCTTTTCAGGAAACTGTGTCAAGCCTGCTCCCAAAGGCAGACTGAAAAATACCTCACTTCTGTGCAGGGACTATGAATTTACACTTGCAACATGGAGCCTATTCGTTCTCTCTATTGGCATTTTTCATGGGCAGTGACATTTGAGAGTAATAAGTCTATGGCTTTAAATTCCTTATTCATGAGAATAAAGGCAAAGACAGATACATGTTTTGAAGATTGGGGGAAAGAGTCCAAGAAAATCCTGGCGTGACTTTAGATGGTTTCAATTTTGCCACCAAGAATGATTCCAAGTTCACCTTAAATGGCTCTCTGATCTATGAACTAATCTGTCTGTTTGGTACAAGGCAGCATGATGAACTGTGTGTAGCATGAACGTGCAGTACACATTTCAGTCTTCATTAGTGTGGCAGAATCTGAGCCAGGATTATGCCCTCACAGCCCAGAAAGACAACTGTATCCTGGGCTTCATCAAGAGAACTCCGGCCATCAGGTCAAGGGAGGTGATTCTCCCTGTCTCATGAGACCCCACCTGCAGTGCTGTTTTCAGCTCTGGGGCCTCCAAAATAAGGACATGGACCTGCTCAAGTGGGTCCAGAGGAGGGACATGAAGATGATCAGGGGCTGGAGCATCTCCCCTGTGAGGACAGGCTGAGAGAATTGGGGTTGTTCAGCCTGGAGAAGAGAAGGCTCTGGGACTTTATAGCAGCCTTCCAGTACTTAAAGGGGCTACAGGAAAGATCCCTGCATTTCGGGGGATGAATGAAGAAAAATACAGAAGAACTCAACAGATGAACTTGTGGCTCCAAGACTGGTGTTACCATCAGGGCTTCGGATTTTTCAATCATGTGTTAGTGTACAGGGCACCAGACCTTTTGGCATTAGATGGGATGCACCTGTCCCAGAGGGGGAAGAGGATCTTGGGGCAGAAGTTAGCTGAGCTAACAGAGCTTTAAACTAGATTTGAAGGGGGAAGGGGGAAAAACATTGGCCCATCTGAAGTGCATATATATCAATGCATGGGTAACAAATAGGAGGAGCATGAAGCTGTGATGAGACAGGAAAATTATGATGTTGTGGCTATTACAGAAACATGGTGGGATGTCTCCCATGACTGGAATGTGCCAGTTGATGGCTACAAACTCTTTAGAGGGACAGACAAGGAATGAGATGTGGCAGGGTGGTGCTGTATGTTAAGGACTGTTATGATTGCTTTGAGTACAAGTGTAGTGAAGACAGGGTGGAGTGTCTTTGCCTTAGAATCAGCGGAAAGGCCAACAGGGCAGATGTTGTAGCAGGAGTCTAGTACAGGCCACCCAACCAGGACAGAGAGGTGGATGAAATATTCTATAGGCATTTAGGAGGAATCTCATGATCTCTTGCCCTTGTTCTTGTGGGTGACTTTAACTTCCCAGACATCTGCTGGAAATACAACACAGTAGAGTGACAGCAGTCCTGGAGATTCCTGGAATGTGTGGCAGATAACTTCATGATGCAGCTGGTGAGAGAACCAACCAGAGAAGGTGCCCTGCTGGATCTCCTCTTTGTGAACAGAGAAGGGCTGGTGTGCAATGTGGCAGTTGGAGGATGACTAGGGCACAGTGATCATGAAATAATAGAGCTTTCTAATCCTAGAGGGATCAGGAGAAGGGGCAGCAGAACTGCCATCCTGGACTTCCAAAGGACTGACTTTGTCTTGTTTGGGCACCTGCTTGAAAGGATCCCCTGGGAGACAGTCCTGAATGGTATAGGGGTATGTATGTAAGTATTGGAGCAGCAAAAGAAAGATCAGAGAGAGCCTCCATCCCCGGCTAGACTCAGGAGGAAACATAGTAACGAGTGATGAGGAAAAGGCTGAGGTGCTTAATGCCTTCTTTTTTTCAGTCTTTAATAACAAGACTAGTTGTACTGAGGGAATCCAGCTTCATCAGCCAGAAGACAGAGACTGGGAGAACAACCCCCTACAATCCAGGAGGAGACAGTCAGTGACCTGCTGCATCACACAGACACACACAGGTCTATGGGACCAGATGGTATACACCAGAGGGTGCTGGAGGAGCTGGCTGGGGCACTTGCCAGGCCACTTTCCATCATTTACCAGCAGTCCTGGCTGACCGGGGAGGTCCCGACAGATTGGAAATTGGCCAATGTGATGCCCATCTATAAGAAGGGTCGGAAGGATGATCCGGGAAATTACAGGCCTGTCAGCTTGACTTCGGTGCCCAGGAAGCTGATGAAGCAGCTCATCCTGAGTACCATCACACAACACATGCGGGACAGCCAGATGCTCAGGCCCAGTCAGCATGGGTTTATGAAAGGCAGGTCCTGCCTGATAAACCTGATCTGCTTCTAGAACAGGGCGACCTGCTTATTGGATGAGGGAAACACTGTGGATGTTGTTTACCTTGACTTTAGTAAGGCTTTTGACACCATTTCCCACAGCATTCTCCTGTTAAAACTGGCTGCTCGAGGTTTGGACAATCGCACCCTTTGCTGAGTAAAAAACTGTCTGGATGGCCGGGCCCAGAGAGTTGTGGTGAGTGGAGTTAAATCCAGTTGGTGGCCGGTCACGAGTGGTGTCCCCCAGGGCTCGGTGTTGGGGCCACTCCTGTTTAACATCTGTATTGATGATCTAGACGAGGGGATTGAGTGCACCCTCAGTCAGTTTGCAGATGACACCCAGTTGGGTGGGAGTGTTGATCTGCTCGAGGGTGGGGAGGCTCTGCAGAGAGACCTGGACAGGCTGGAGCCATGGGCTGAGCCCAACTGGGGGAGTTTCAATAAGGCCAAATGCCGGGGGCTGCCCTTGGGCCACAACAACCCCCAGCAGCGCTACAGGCTTGGGAGGAGTGGCTGGAGAGCTGCCAGTCAGAGAGGGACCTGGGGGTATTGATTGACATCCGGCTGAACAGGAGCCAGCAGTGTGCCCAGGTGGCCAAGAAGGCCAATGGCATCCTGGCTTGTGTCAGCAATAGCGTGGCCAGCAGGGACAGGGAAGGGATCTGACCCCTGTACTGGGCACTGGTGAGGCTGCACCTCGATTCCTGTGTTCAGTTTTGGGCCCCTCATTACAAAAAGGACATTGAATGACTCGAGTGTGTCCAAAGAAGGGCAACGAAGCTGGTGAAGGGTCTGGAGCACAGGTCTGATGGGGAGCGGCTGAGGGAACTGGGGGTGTTTAGTCTGGAGAAGAGGAGGCTGAGGGGAGACCTCATCGCCCTCTACAGCTCCCTGAAAGGAGGGTACAGAGAGCTGGGGATGAGTCTCTTGAATCAAGTAACAAGCGATAGAACAAGAGGGAATGGCCTCAGGTTGTGCCAGGGAAGGTTTAGACTGGATATTAGGAAGTATTTCTTTCCAGAAGGGGTTGTTGGGCGTTGGAATGGGCTGCCCAGGGAGGTGGTAGAGTCCCCATCCCTGGAGGGGTTTAAGAGTTGGGCTGACCCAGCACTGAGGGATCTGGTGGAGTTGGGAACTGTCAGTGTGAGGTTAATGGTTGGACCAGATGATCTCCAAGGTCTTTTCCAACCTAGACGATTCTGTGATGGGAAAGGACTCTATCAGGGAGCACAGTGGTAGGATGAGGGTTAATGGTTTTAAACTGAGAGAGGGTAGATTTAGATTAGATATAAGGAAGAAATTCTTCCCTGTGAGGGTGATGAGGTGCTGGCACAGGTTCCCCAGAGAAGCTGTGGCTGCCTCCTCCCTGGCAGTGCTCAAGGCCATGTTGGACGGGGCTTTGGGCAACCTGGGCTAGTGGAAGGTGTCCCTGACCATGGCAGGGGGTTGGGACTAGGTGATTTTTAAGGTCACTTCCAACCCAAACCATTGTATGGTTCTATGATTAATCTGTCTGTAGCTTCAGAGTGAAGAGAACACACAGAGCAGAGGCAGGAGGCCCCCCGTGATGCTCCTTTCACAGCAAAATTAAAGCAAAGGAACGTGAAACATTATCTTCCTACAAAAAATATGTGCATCATCTCTTCTTGATTGTTAGGCACTATGAGCCAAATGTTGCCTTTGGGATGCAGCACATGTGCCTGTTTGTTCATTTGACAGAAGTACAGTCATAACATAAAGGCCAAATAGTATGTAATTGGTTTCAGCATTCAGAGGAAGATGTTTACTAGGATCATTGTAATGCAAACCTACTCATTCAAATGCTTTTCATGCATCTCAGAGTGCAATGCAACCTATTCAAAAGAAACTTTCTATTGGTTCAATTTCAAAAAAGAAAAAACAGTAGTAGTATTGTGTTTCATATCTCACATTAAAGACAGGAGTCCAAGTGTTCCTACTATGTCTGCTAGACTGGGGCTAAAGTCCAACCTCAGTTAACAGAAGAAAATTTGATATAGAAACAGTAGTTTTCTGTCAAATGAAATAAGGGAGAAAATTTCAGATTCAAGGGAACTCTGAGGAGTGCATGGGGGATCCATTTTACATTAATGGGGCCTTCTTGCAATGTCAAACACTCCAATACATTCAACAGTTCTAATACTGAAGTCAACGGTAGTAATTCTCATGATTTCAGACCAAATAAACAGTATGTTGGAGCAGACTGTACTCTTTACTGACGCTCACTGTTCTGTCACTGTGAGCTCCAGGCGCTGGTTAGTTTAGGACTGAGGTTTCAGTTCCATGCTGGGTTACATATTTTCCTAAATATGTACACTTATGAACATCCTCTCATGGTATGACTCTTAGAAACTTGTTCATCTGCTGTTCTTACTGGTAATATTTATTACTATTTTAATATCTAACCTCGGCAAGGGAAAATTTTGCAAATGAAAGCATCTTGTGGAACGTATCACTAGATCATTATTTAGAAGATACTGGTGTTTATTTTACATCACTGTGAAAAGAAAATCAAATCGGAACACCTCTGAGTGTGCTCCATGTTATCTACTATTTTTCATGTTTAGCAAGAATGTGGTAAGCTTTGGCAGTGTCCAGTAAGGGAAGGCAAAACTGCTTACAAAAGATAGAAACTATTAAATTAATGTTGCATCGGATTACAGTCTTAAACTATGCTGATCAGAAGGTAGTTCTTGCTCTGCTTCAGTCTCTGGTGTATCAGTCATCTCTGTGATACTTCACTCTTGAAGAAAACATGATGTCAGTACTCTACTCCTGAAAAACATTGTGTATTTTAAAAAAACCTCCATCTGTAGACTTCTCAACATTTCACTCATTTGCAGTTCATTTCCTGTGCTGACTCATATGGAAAAAATGTTATTTTCCACACATTCCAAGCATATTACATGCAATTAATGTATTCCCATCTAAGTCAAATATAAGTAGTGTAGCAAAAATGTAAGCCACTTTGCTTTTAAAAATAGCTGACTTTGAAGTCAATCCTTTAAAGCTGTGTTTTAAAGAAATAACTGTTCATGTATAACAACATCATTGTATGTTTCTTTGTGTTTCAAAAGTGCACTTAGCAATTTAATTCCATGCTTAACCTTAACTCTAACACAGAATTTTGATCAACCCCCTGTTTTATCGACATACCTGTTGGGATACCTTTGCCTGGAAAACGTGCTAGAGGGCCACAAACTTTCAGAAAGAACAGACAAAATTGTGGATTGCAGTGTTCAATAACAGTCAAGACCAGGTCCTTCTGGATCATGCCATTGCTGGCTTAAGTACCTGAGATACATGCATTTATATTTGGTCTCAGGACAATCGAATTTCTGGTTTGGATGCAGATTCTCCAGACCTTTGCAGTTCTGGAGGTAAATAACTCAGCACCTGCCTTCTCAGGGAACTAACTAGGTTCCAGTCCAAGAAATCTGTAAAAAACAAACAAGTAAACAAAAAGTCAAAACCCATAATAAACACCTAGCACAATTTACTTCCAGTCTACTAATCAGTGGTGCTTAAGCAGTGAAACTGTGCTATCCCGTTAGTATTGATTCACTCCTATCACCGTCTGTTCTGGTTTAGCCAGTCATTCTGGAGTTTCAAACAACCAGCAAAGCACCATGAATAATTCTTTCTAGCCACATCTTTTAAAAGCAGCCTGTGTTTCTTTATTTCACTGTGCTGCTGTGACTGCTAGAACTTTCAACTTCTTTTATCCCCAAAGCTGTAATGCATCATCCTTCATAAAGCTAGGCTCAAAGTTGTTACATTGGTCCAGTTTTTGAAATGCAGGAAAGAAGGAAAGAGATCTGGATAGGAGCTATGGTCCCCCATTTTTGTTAGTCGCTACATCTGAACCTCTTCTCTTAGACGATCAGTAACTGTGACTAATAAGTAATGGAAAAACTCTATAGTTTGAGGAAGTGTTTATATAACTAATTTATGTGGATGTTTATTAAATATAGCAAAATTTCACAGGAACTATGACACAGTGCTTTCTGCCTCCAGTCTGATCAGATCCCTCAAGAATATTCTTTTTTTAAGCTTGCTACCTCACTCCACTAAGTAGGCATTCTGGTTTGATCCAAGACTGCCTTTATTCAGCATTATCTAGGATGCGATAAACAGTCACAGGACAATCACCACTGCTTGGCAGCTGGACAGAGTAGAAGTACTCCTGGGAAGCATGACTGTAACTGAAACTGTTTCCAAACGTATGGTAGTTTGGAGGACTCTTCCAGAGCTTTTTTTTTTTTTTTTTTTTTTTAAAAAAAAAAAAGGCATTTTTATTTACTGAGGCTTTTCTTGCAGGATAAAGGAAAAAAAATGTTTCTCATTCAGTGTTCACCCTGACCTCCACTCCTCCCAGTTTCTCTAGCCTCTCCAAGCCTAGATGACCTTGGGGGAAGAGATTTGTGTTGCCACTGTGTCAGCATAGAAGTTGTCTCTTGTAGAGAAGGGTAAAGAGCTGCCAATTTGAAGGAGATGCCCCTGCAGCAGCTTGTGGAGGCAGTTTTTTGTCCACCTCTCCAACGAAATTGTTCAGTCACAGCTGAGCCTTCCCAGATCTAGTTTCCAGATTGTGGTGGTTTAGGCCCTGCCGGGACTGCACGTTGCCGCTGTCCCTTCCCCCCCCTCAGACCAGACGGGGCAAGGAGTGAGATACAAACCCCGGGGTTGAGATAAGGAAAAATGTAATACAACAGTGTAACAAATAATAAACCAAACAACAACAATAACAATAAACAGTAATAACAATGAACAGGACAAGAAATATACAAAGATATACCACAAGAATAGAGAAGCAAAGGGGAGCGATGATGAACAAAAAGCTGTTGCTGCTCTTCCCGCCCTTGGGCGCCCGGACCTGATGCCAGCATGGTATTGAATAACCCGGCTAGAGCTTCCTCCTCACTGCTGGAGAAACTTAACCCTATCCTAGCTGAACCAGGACACAGATGACAGACTATTACAGTATAGTGTGTGTAATTGTTGTTAATTATTAATGCAAGAAGGCAAAGAATTTCCCTATGGAAAGAGGTTTTCAGAAGCAGCTGAATCCAGCCTCCTTTGGTTTTGATTGTGTTATTAAGTGGCCTAAAGTCCCTGTCTCTCCTTTCTCCTTCTCTCCAGTAAATCCACTCCTAGATTTAGGAGACTTAGGTTCTTGCTCCAATTGATGATGAATAGCTCTGGGTGCCTAAATCTTATAGCACTTTTGAGAACCAGTATGACTGAGAATTATTTCAGTAGTCTCTGACCTGCTGTGCCAGGGTTTAGGGTAAACAAAAACCTAGTATTTTTTTTAACACACATCCGCAAAAAAATGTTGCAAAATAATAATTTTACCATATCTGTTAGCTTGAAATTGAACCAGGTTTCTCCTACGATTTCTTTCTTAAGTTAGTAGCTCTCCATAAGTGTACTTGCCACTTGTGAGAGGAGCCCTGTAAGAAGACCTAAACAAAAGCTTTCTGGAAATAGGAGGTACTACATTAATCAAATCATATAGTATGCAGTCGTTAGTTACAGACTAGTCAGGTACAGATAATGTCAGCTGGAGTCTGAAAAATTTCCAGGAAGTGGACATTTTGTCAATTAAAATACATAAAGTGGTGATGAACAGTTGAAAAAAAGGTAGAAAAACATATGGTATATGCAATACAGGTGTACTCCATCAGTACGCCTTCTATCTTTAATAAGCATGACAAAAAGCATCCAATTAATAAAGCCCCACATTTGTAAAGTAGCTACAGAGGGCCACACATTATCCCTGCATTAAATTAATACTTTTGTTTGGTATTAAAGAGTTAAATATCCTTTAAAGCAAATATTGAAAAGCAAATATTTAGTCTGTTTATCCTCTGGGAGGGCTTCCTCCTCTGAGATGAGGCGAGAATGTTATCAGTAAATTGGATAATCAGGAACAGCTTAGCTGAGAAAAGAGGGTGGAAACATATTTTAAATTCTAATTTGTCCTTGAACATCAAGCATGTTTCACATTTGTTACTAGATAATTTTCAAGCTCACTGTAATTTTAGAGAAATTGTTATTAATATGAAACTGTGGTTAATCCTTAGTGAAGAGACTTTAAAGATGTTGACCAACATTTACTACCTAATTAGATGGAAAACAATAAAAATTTCCAGCATGTCTGTAATCAGTATTTTAATGTGATGTTAGCTAGGATGATTTTTGACCAAAAACTACATCGAAAAACGCCAAACAGCCTACTCAGTAGTGGCCATTGCTCCTGAGAACAGCCCTAGTGAAGAACATAATGGTAAGCTTAATGTTTGTATTTTGCTTTTTTATCCCTAGGTCTTTAACAAGATTTTTTTGTTGTTGTTCTTCTATGTACTTTTCCTGAGCTGATATTGAGTGTTTTCAGATAAGCAAATTAAATGCATCTTCTTTGAAGCTGACCTTCTAGTAAAAACATTATTTTTCTACTTAGAGTCTGTGTCTACCAGAGTATCACTGCTATGTGGATAATTACATTGCCACATAGCTGACAAAGCGTCATCTAGAAGGGAAATTATTAGGAACTTCACCTTACTATGAGTTGCAGAGGCCATAAAATGAGGCAATTAGCAGAAATGTTTTTGCAAGAAATAGAGCATTGTCATTATGTAAAGTAAAATGCCTACCCACAGTTGCTTGTTGCTGTCTTTAATACAGAAGGTTGTCTTGGAGAGCAATGATCCTTGTGGCTCACATGGAGCATTGCATGCTCTTTCTGCTTTGGTAGTATGAATGCAAATAAATGAAACTTCAGCAATTATCTTCTCTAAATTGCCTAAATTTTAGTTTTCCATGTATACACAATCTGTAACTTTTTTCTTTTTTGACATGTTTATCTTATATGCTGAAGGATGCTGCACAGACATGGATCCCCTCCCTGACTTCTAATTCTGAAGACACACTCTGCAGTTAAAAAATGTGATTGCATTGTAGTTTCCTTTATAACATGCAGGCAGCGATCTTGAAAAAATCTTGAAATATTTTGTTTAGGTGACTAGACTATTTCCTGCTTAATAGAAGGCTGGGAAGCAAGCAAGCAAGAAGAAAAGAAAAAAAAAAAAAAAAAGTGACTATGTCTTTCCCCCACTCTCTGCAACAATTTTACTTTCCCAGCCAAGAGAGGAAATGGCATGAGGGCTGGTATAATCCCTGAGCCAGTATGAACCATAACGTCATAGTCAGCATGTTCTTGATTGCCTTTCTCAGCAATCACAAAAGAAAGGCTATATATTTAATGCACAGGAAGATCCCTCCAAATGATGACTGGGTGTATTGATGAGGGAAGTTGTATTTGCAGTGCGAATATTGCCTGTTTTTCCAGTTGCACCTTTCAGAAGTGTAGCCAGCTTTCATATCTGAAGATCTGTGCCACATGAAAATCTCCAGATAGAGAGTTGTGCTGCCCCAGGTCTTTTTTTTTTTATGAAGCATGGGGATGAATTTTTAATGTTGCTGGTTGCTTACAGAGCTCCATCATCAATGGGATTGAAATGAGAGGCTGCTATGTGCAACCTCCTTTTGTTCCACCACTTTGCCTTCCTCTGTAAGCCCAGGCACACACAGCACATTGGCATCATCAGGGTTCATCTGCACATCTGTTTATGACTGCAAGGTGAGATGTCATCTGTCTTGCAGTGTTCGCTACAGCTGGAAAATATGGAGAAGTTACACCAAGGTGCTTGGTCTGTTTTGTAGATCTAGTCCCTCAACACAGTTGAGCACGGAAGTTCATTTTCTATTGATAACCTCTGGATGGGTATTGTGGTTTAACCCCAGCCAGCACCTAAACACCACACAGCCACTTGTTGACTTCCCTGCAGTGGGATGGGGGAAGGAATTGGAAGGGTAAAAGTGGGAAAACTCATAGGATGAGATAAAAACAGTTCAATAATTGAAAAAAAAAAGAACAAAAAACCTCCCAATAGTAATAATAATAATAAATTGTAGTGAAAAGAAAAATAACAGAGAGAAATAAAACCCAAGAAAGACAAATGATGCAAATGAAAGAAGTTGCTTACTACTAACCAGACAATGCCCAGCTAATCCCCGAGCAGCAACCCCCCATCAACCTTCCCCCTAGTTTCATTGCTGAGCATGATGTCACATGCTATGGAATATCCCTCTGGGCAGTTTAGGTCGGCTGTCCTGGCTGTGTTCCCTCTTAACTTCTTGTGCACCCCAGCCTACTTGCTGGCAGGATGGTGTGAGGAGTAGACAAGGCCTTGACTCTGTGTAAACATTGCTCAGCGACAGCTAAAACATCTCTGTATTATCAACACTGTTTTCAGTACAGATCCAGAACATAGCCCCATACCAGCTATTGTGAAGAAAATTAACTCTCCCCCGGCCAGAACCAGCATTATGGGATAAACAGACACTGAGAATGATGGGTCTCAAATGTCACCAGAAGGGAGAACAGAGGGTAGTTTCTCTTGGTGAACAGCAGATGAGCAATAGCCTCTGATGAGCAGTTGTTTTCCGTAACAAGCTGATGACACGCTCTGGCAGACTGAACTGATTAGTGGTGTTCTCCAAGGGCAACAAACTCTTTGTTAGCTGAAACAGAGATTTTTCTGAAGAGCAACAGAAAATTCAACACTTCAGACGTTGATGGGGTTTTGGTCCATATCTCACAGATGTTCTTTCTAAATGCCCCATCTGGAAATTTAGGTGGTTTCTTAACTAAAGAATCAAAAATTACACTGAGTTCTTGTCAAGGGTAAGACAATATAAATGCTGATGTGGAGAGGATCTGGATACCAGATTTTATTGAAGAATCAGTGACATTACTGCTTTTACCCTACTTATACTGTCCCTCCCTCCCTCCTCTCCACCAGCATTTAATTCCCTAGATCTTCCTTTCCCTGCAAGGAGGTCGCTGCTTACCTGGGAAGGTTGAGCAGAAAGTCGTGTCAGTTCCTGCTGTGATTTTGCTTGCAGTTACTGGTCTCAGGCACCACTGGCCAAGGTTCCTGGGCATCCCCTGGTATTGAGTTCCATGGCTTCCTCATCTCCAGGATCCTCCTCCATTTCCCAGAACTCTGCCCAGGCCCAGATCTTCACCTCTTTTTTTCTGGGAACCCATCTCTTGACACCAGTTCTTTCCAAGCTACAGTTCCTCCAGCCTAAATAGTGTATTTGCATAAGAGCAGCATATGATCAGCCTCTTAACTAGTGGATCAGTCTCCTACCTCTTTATTAATTAGAGGATTTGGGATGCATCACTTTTGTTCAGTCAGTGTTATCAACATTTCCAAGCAGCCCATACTGGTTGCAGCTAGCAAATAGCAGGCTCCTGCCTGAGAGTTCAGGAGTTCCGTTTCAGACATTCATCCGTGCACATACAAACTGCTGCCTGATCCTGATCACAATTTCAGCTATTTTTTTTTTGCCCGTGACAGCTCCTAAATCTGAATATGTGTACTGACCCACTTCTCCGTTAGTGAGTTCTAGCTATGTGGCAGTACCTTCTGACATACTGATCTTGCTTTTTTTCCCCCTCCAAATCATGCCATCAGTGAATTCCCACCAACAGTTCTTGTTGCACTGGAAATCATTTCACTAAAAACAAGGTTTTGCTCCACTTTTGTTATAGGCTATATCACTGTACAGGCCAGACGTTTGCAGCTGCCAAGCCTATTGCTACCCCTATGGGTTTCCTTACCTCTAATAGTGGTAACACAATTACGGTCAACGTTAATTAAGGCTTTTGGACAACAAATCACATAGTCATGCTGGTGCAAACCACATGTGTGGATGAGAAAGCTTTGGCTTGGTTTGTTCCTACCCGTATCCAGGGTAAATTCGGATAATGCATATACTTTCTAAACATGGACAGTTTATGAGTGCTTCATTGAATTATTCCTGTTGATAGACAAAATCTTAGAAAGCAGATTTTTTGTAACTTTGGTTTAATGATATAAAGACATAGAAATAAAGTAAAATTTCAGTTTAATGTCATTTTTTTTGTTTTGTTCCCCAGATTGACCCCCAGTCAGGTAACTTTTGCATTGCTGAGCTGCAGAAACTTCTGTATAATAATTTAGCAGGAGTTTTTCTTATTAATTCAAACAATAATTGGGGCCACTTGGAAGTCTACCTGTAGGTGTGCTTTAGGCCAGCACTGCTATATGTTGAGTACTAAATTCTCGCAGATTGTAACAGTGAAGGCTGAGATTGCCTCTTTGAGCAAATGACAGTAGTAAATGAAAATGTTTTTCTTCCCAACTTGTGTGATTTCATTGAAATCAGTAACTATTTCTGGAAAAAAAAAGAAATTTTAAAAAAACTTGCACTTGGGTTGAAAGGTTTCGTTTGAATGTTTTTCCACATTTACCATTTCATTTTTTGTTTTCAAAACTGCTGTGGTAAAGAAATTGAAACACTTTGTTATAAAATGTGATTATAAAATTCTGTAAAGCAGCCAGACATTGCGACTAATTGTAAAAATAACTCCCCTGAAATCTGATCCCACCAAACTAATATAACTGCCCAGTTACTTATGGTGGTGCCCTGAATCATCTCTAGTCTTGCACAAATCATGCTGTCGCTTACACCTGTAGCTGCTGCTGAAGTCCTCCTTAGCCACATGTGATCCAAGGGAAGAAGTGACTTTGGAGCAGAAGCCTGTTTGTGGCCAGATGTTGACCAAGCACTAGATTTTAGGTAGAGACAGTTGTAGTTATGTTCTGCTGCTTCGC
>NW_020799096.1:4658995-4677035 GCF_003259725.1 Athene cunicularia
AGGAGAGGAATTGTGACCTCGGGAAGACAGACATCAGCATTTCATGTGCAAGGCCCATTGCTGCAGGCCTGCCAGTCAGTCTGTGCTAACAAAGACCAAGAACAACAAGAGGTTGAGCTGATAAGTGAGTGTTTTTACTACAAGAGCAAAAAGCCAAAAAACTCAGTAAGTTTGAAACAGCAGAAGGCCAGAGAGAAACTGGCTATTTACATACCAGCGTTTGTTTATTTTTTGTGGTTTGTGGGGTTTTTGTTTTTCTTTTTTTTTTTTTAACTACACCTTTTATAGTCCTAATTGATTGTCCTCATCTTCTGACACATAGCTCTGTAAGCAAGAGGCAATGTTAAAAATCCATTAGCAGACCAGAGAGAATATTACATCCCCTTGCTGAGGGCAGATGGTTCTTTTCTTCTGTAACTCTTTTCCCAAATTTTCAGCAAGCCTACAGGCCTGATCTTCATTTTGCAGCACAGTTTTTGGTCAGATATTGTTCTTCTGATTTCTCGCTCCTCTATAATGGTACGACATTCTTAAAAGATCAAGGTTTTGGTCCATACAAGTGGTCCTACAAAATTCAACTGCTTTTTCAAAGCATCTCAAAACACAAAAAGAAGGCTGTAACTGGATGACTTTTCATTTCAACACATGTAAGAACACAGGTACAAATAACCTGAGCCTGCCAACATGGAGAACTTGTTTGAAATCTGGCTTTCATCATCTTCATCTCAAGAAGAGTCACGGAACACAGTATGTTTAGTAATATTACTAAGATCAGGCACTGACCTCTGCTTGTTCTCCTTTGGGACACCATACCAGGGTTAATTTCTCCATATTCCTTTGTCCTGTTCCGCTCTGGTACCATCATCATCCCTGGAGCAGTTCAGCATCAGCTCCCCTAGGCAAGCCTACGCCTATCTTCTTTGAGCTATTTTCCTTCTCAGCAAAGCAACCTGGTGCAAAGATCTACAAACACGGGCTCAGCAGTCTAGAACATTGTCTAGAAAAGTAGGTATTGGGATATCAGTGTATGTTGTTTAGAGCCAAGAACATTAGAAATTATTTACTGTGTTTGGTTTTTAGAGGACTGAGACCTTCTTTCGGTAATAGCTGTTAGTTTATTTATTGTGGCTTTCCAGCATCTTAATTAACATTTAGATGACCAAAAACATTTGATGATATTTTAAGTAGTATGGAGGTGGATATTTCCTTTCAGGGACAGACATTTATAGCAAAGCTACTGAATATGTGAAAAGTGCATTGCAAAAAAACCTCTTGTGGCCAAATTTTTCATCACACAGCAGTTGAGTTTCATCCTCTTCTGATCACCAGACATCAAGAATGAGAATCTCTTTTGCACCAAAAGACAGAAAAGGCCTATTTGCATTTTAAGTAAGTCTCATTGGTCCTGAATCACGCATAATAAGTCTGGCAGCATTGGCAGTTCTTTGTCAAGGAGTTACAGAGCTGAGTTACAAGAGGAATAAAGGCATTTACTCTTGTTGATATGTGATTTAAAGCTATGAATTTAGAAAGGACTTTATTTTAGTAGGGATATTTTTCTTCTTTGTAACAGTCTTAAGAAAAACCTGCCTATTACTGCCTCAGTTTTTTCTCAGCATGTTGTTTCTAAAGAAAACTATGTCACTAGGAAGTCAGTTCTAATTTTATGCACTGTTTTGTAGCCTGCCTACATGCAAAGCAACTTTTCTTGCTATTTAAACATTGGACATTGTTATGGGGAAATTGGGTGGGGTAGGCACTCAAACCCACACCTCTCAGTGATGTATAATCTAAAATTTATTACTCTGTCAAGACAGGTACCATGGTGGGATATCAAGTCCTACTATACAGAACACAAACATCCAAGTCCCAGCTTGTCCTCCACACCCTGTTTGGTTTAAACTGACACAAGGTGGACTCAGGGGAACGGGACACTCCAACCAGTCAAGGTGTCAGGTCCAGACCTGGCAGCTTGGTCCCAAATGGAGGGGTTCCCCCTCTAGCTCCCACAAATACCAATGCAAAAACAACCCTTACTAAAGAGTAAAACATTTTAAGTCAATCCCATGCTGCCATTATTCATGAAAAACTGCCTAAATAAGACTTTTGCCTAATGTTTTGAGCTTTTTCATCCTAAACATCTGTTATTCATGCACAGAATGCCTTTTGCCACAGCATTCAAATGAGCGTAGACTGTCTAGTCAGGTCAAATGAGAAGGATATCCATAAAGTGCAATTTAATTTCCTTAAAAAAGGAAAATTGATCCTTCTGAATCATCAAAATGACAGTGCCAAGACCTGCCATAATACATTTATCTGTGGTCAGTTAGGAACAATACACAGCAGACCACAAAATTATTACATCCTCTTTTTATTACTTTTTTGAATGATCCATCCAGTCCTGTAACTAGCAGTGGAAAATGCAATGGGAGGATTGCTAATATTACTGATTATATCATGAGGTGAATATTTGTCTATCCGTCCACGTACCTGGCAACTGTGCATCCAGCAACTTGAATTATCAGTCAGCCATCAGGTAGTAATGACTTCCAGCCATTCAGGGTGGCTGGGGACATCTGGTCATCAGGCTTTGATCTATGACTCACCTGATGACCAGCTGAGGATGTGTGCCTCTGTCCTCTATGCAATGGCAGTGAGGCAAGCAGTGGGGTCCCAGAATCAGTTAAAAAAAAAAAAAAAAAAAAAAAAAAAAAAAAAAAAAAGCAGGAGGATGCCAGGTATTAGGGCAGAGAAAGGGGGCGATTCCTGAGGTGGGGAGAAGCACCCGAGGAGTCTGAAGGCCGAGGAAGGGCAAGCAAAGGGATGCCCAGCTCATCTTTACAAACCTAATGATTTGGGGGAATTAAGCTCAAGATTTTTAACTTTAAAGGAGTAGATGTTCTGCAGAGAAAATGTTATTCTCTGATCTACCCACAGCTCTCGACTGAGGCAGAGCAGGGAAAGGAGAAGGACAAGTGCTTGTCCCGCCGCAGCTAGCCGCAGGGGCAGGAAGTAGCTGTAGAGGAATTTTAAAAAATAGTCTCCCTTTCAGCATCAGAGCTTTTACACAAAAACAATTAATTAAAAATGAAGAAAGGGGCAGGAGAGGAGGTTGCACAAAGGCTTAGAGATGACTGCAGGGGCACCAGTGCTATTTCAGGGACTTTTCTTTCTCCTTCTAAGGTGACCTCCTAAACCCTTCACTGCTACAATACCGGCCTGGCTTGTTTAAAGCTCTCCATTTCCCATAAATTCTGGCATGGAGACAACTTTCTGGTGTGACAATTGCAAATGCACTTGGGGAGTAAGGGGCAAGGCACACATTATTTTTATCAGCCTCCCACAGCAGAAGATGAAGATCTATGGAAAATATGTAATTTTAAATGTATTTATTTATGAAAGTTTTAAATCAAAACAAATTCTGACTGGCACATTCCTCTCAGCTGGAATGACGAAAAATAGTAGTTGGGTCTTAGCTGGATTAGCTGGAGGTGACAGTCTCTCTGCGTCTCTTTTCCTTCTTCTTTCTCTCTTTTATAGACCTGAATCTTTTTATCTTCTCTTTTATTTTATTTTTTTAACTCTAGCATAAGTCCCTAATATAGTTATCTTTATACAGTCAGTGTAACGTCATGTTGTTACCAACAGTTGCAGTTTTCTTTCAAATTTCTCCAGGTCTCATTCTTCTTCTGTAGCTATTCATCTTAGGTTGAGTTTTGAAACAGGCAAAAAGCATTAGCCAACAGGGCTGCGGCCATAGCTGTGCTGGCCAAGAGGAAGATAAAGGTTTCCTTCACGTGTGTGTGACAAACATAACTCTCATTTGCATTCCTTAGGATAATGTCACTTTCCTGAAACACAGAGTACTAAATTACTTTTATAGGAGAGACAGACATACAGACTTGGAATAAAATTCTGCCCTGCCTCTTCTGTCTCTGCCTTCAAATCTTTCACCTATGTTGAGATGTTCTGTTTCCATTTAGGCTTCCTCTAAAAAAGGCTGAGATTTACAAAAGTGACGCAGTGTGTCCTTCAGGTAGTATTTAAAGTCAGATTATCAGAACAGTTTAAGATTCAGTTTTCCATGGCCGTTCTGAAAAACCTAGCCACTGGTTTAGATATTCAAATGGCAGCTAACCCAGACGTAGAGTATTTCTAGCAAGGCATTATTAAACATGACCTGCTTCTCAAAACAATGCATCCTTCCAGTTTTGGGTGTCTGGATGCATTAGCTGGTATCTGAAGAAAATGACTGTGGCAGAACCTCAGATATCCTGACATTAAATTTCCTCATTTGCTTCCAGTGAAACATTGTTTCTTTTGTCAGTTTTGGCTTTTTCATTTGCAAAAGGAATAACAGCCTTTTCAGACTGCGAGATAATTAATAGATACATTAATACATAGGACACAGAGGACATACGTTCAAATGTGCATGTGAGTAGTTTTTTCCTATATGAATTTCATGACTGCATTAACAGTTATGTTTATGAGCACCATGAGTCAGCTAACCATGCCAGCATTTTCCATTCTAAACCCCTAGTTTTAGCAGCTTGCAATTTTTACAACCTAAACACCAGAATCTGGGCCAAGTAGTGCCATATTAGTGACACCTCTGACAGTTTTACCCATTAATCCCTCAAATGAGAGCCATCCCATCCAAATTTTGGCAAATGTGCTCATATTGCAAGGCATAAAAAGACAAAGACTGAGTCCATAGGAAAGCCCATGAGGCTATTAATCACCTTGTGTTTGGAATTAGGCTACTCAAGAGGTGATGCTTAAGGACACACACGGAACAATGAAAATAAAAAAGAAGTATTGAATGGAGGTGCCCATTCATTGAATGCTGTCTAACCTGTTCAGTGAATGGAGTAGTGCGCCTTGAATGAAAATAATGACGACCACATCCCTAGGTTGCAATCAAAAAGTGACTGAGACAAACCTTTGTTCTGGCATGCTCAATCTGATTAAGTAACCTTAAGGTGGCTGGAGAAGAGGGTGGGAGGAATGATTACTTTTTGAAGGTAATAACAAAAGGTCTGTCAAAGCTGTCTACTGTCTACTAACCCTTTGAAGAAAAAACAGGGAAAAAAAAAAAAAAAATTGAAATTATTCCGGGTGGACTAAGACATTTCAGTAAGTACTTTATACCAGCAGCTTCCAGCTGTGCATTAAGGTTGTCATAGGGGAATATCTGCTAATGGGAATAAATGGTAGGCTGCAATCAGGCTGTCAGCTCTTAAGGGGGGCAGGAAGCAAACAAGAGAGTGATGGTCTGGCTTGCAGATCATCAGAGTATATTCAGCAGAAGTCCCTGAGGAGAGGGTTTTACTATTCCAGACTGCACTACTTCTGCAGGAACACTGCCCCTTACAGACATTGCTGTGGCTATCTCAAATGTGAACTCTCTGCTTACTCTTCCCCTTACCCATGCTTCAGTCTACAGAAAGATAAACCCAGTGGGAATAAGCACACAACAGAGGCTTTCAAATTCAAACGAGACCTAGTGTCCTCCAGCAGATAAGTGAAATGATAAAAATGCCCTCATATAGTCTTCCCCATTGTGGTGGTGGTATTTATTATTGTTGTTATTATTATCATCATCATAATCATTTTTTATTTTAGTCATTAATACCACTTATTCTCTATTATTTCATGCAGGTTCAGACCAAATTCCTAGATTTCTCATGTTCTCTGGGAGAATTTACTGACAATATTTCAACGCATATCCTGTGCCACTACTTTAGGCATAATGAAATACTTCTTATACCAGCATGACTGTAGGACTCTCACCATACTTAATTAGTTTTACATAATTTGTCTTCAAGTTCCATGTTTTGTCTACTTTTTCCTCATTTCCAACTACCATGATGCCTTCCAAAACCAGCCCCATTCAGGCAACTGCAAAGTCAACAACTTGTTTACATAGGAGGCTAAAAACTGATGCAGAGGTGCAAACCCTAGTCTCATTTACACCTGTACCAAATGTGGATCTGTTTTTCTCCATAATGTGAGCTGTGGCTGTGCCTCAGTTCTGAATCTTAGGAACTTTTGGGTCAGATACACTGCCAGTATGTAATTGTCTAATCTCTGGCACACAGTTTTGAAATAGTTTAGCCATGATTCTCTGAGGAGGTTTGATTTAGTGTGATGGAGATCAGAAATTGACGAAGAAAAAAATTATCCTGGGGAAAAAAAGAAAAAATGTGTCTTGTAGAAATGTCATTTTCAGAGCTTGAGATATGGTAGTTGAGTGTAAATACAGAATAAATGCTTCTTTAAGCCCTTTTGTTATTCCTCAGTAGGAGGCAGGGAGATACATGTAAATTATTTCCAAGCTGTCTAGTCCCACAGTAAACCAAGTAGTTAGAAATGACAATGAATTAAAGATTGAAGTTTTTGGTAGTTACAGAGGATTTAATTTTGATTTACAAAGAGTTCTTGTATACTTAAGTGTGTGACTGAAATAGTTTGCCTCTCTTTGAAGCCCCTACTTACTACTCATGAGTAACAAATGACATTCAGTAATAGAAATATAGTGTTGCTCTTTTGTAATTTATTGTCTTACTCATTTTCACATGACCACCGTTCTGAAGACGCTGGATTTTTATTTTTGTAAGTAGCACAGATACTTCACATTCATTCTGCATGTCATTTGGATGCACAGTTATGTCGACAGACGTGTATCTTCTGTGATCACATGGTTATAACATGTAAGAACCAATATCCACCTTGTAATGTTAACACTAAAATGTCTGGAAGAACGTAACACAGCTAGCACTGACTGCCTTTTCAGCTGAATCTCAGGAGTAGCTTGATAAAGCAGGTAAGAGTTATGCCAGTACAAACCAGAGTGAGAGAACTAGACCCTAAGTATCTGTATAGGCAACGTATGATGTCATTTTCCTTCTTTTCATTCCACCCGATAAATATAAAACAAAATAATGTGGAGGAAGTCCCACTTTCTTGCTGTGCCAGTTGTGGACCATCAGGAAGTGATTCAGCATTTCATCATCAGTAATAAAAGCTCAAAGCCAATATCATTTTGAGCATGTGTTATTGAAAAGAAACTATAACTGAAAAAATCCTCACAGCCCAGTAATCCAAGTGCAACCACAAAGAAAAAAACAAAACCAAAACCAAATCCTGTGTTTACTAGAACAAAAGACCCCAGGAATGAGGCTAGACGTCTGCACATACCCAAGCAGTGAGGGGTTGTGCATTGGCTCAGCTGGGGGGGGTCAGGCAGGCAGCAAGCGGGGAGCAGGCATTAACCACACTCCATGGGAGCCCCCAGGGTGCACCTCACACTCAACCAATTCACTCCCCATCTCTCCAGCAGTCTCAGAAGGAAGGCAGCAAGAATGTTGGTTCACTGTCCTACAAGAATTGTACAAGTGAAATGTCTGAGCCTGGCTCATTTCAACAGCCCCCAGGTGCCTCCAGCCTGCCTTTATTTGGCTTGAAAGTGGCCACTTCAGGGAACTCTTGCCCTGAAATTGGTCCTGTCAAGGCTCAGGTTTTGTCACTGACTTGATGAGCCCTTCCCTGAAGTGCTTCTTTCAGACATAGCATTTCACTAAATGAAGTCAGCAGCATGTATATGGTGTTGACTACTCAAATAACCAAGAGCTACATGAGTGTTTTCAGATGCAGGATCCTTCTGACTAATATTCCTATCATGTCTGACTAATGAGGGCCGGTTGAAATGTCAAGAGTTTTTTGGGGTTTTTTTACTACCTTGCTTCTTGCTTTCACAGTAGATGATAATGAACTGACATGTTGTTTACTCATTCCATTTATACAGTCCTGTGGGGATAAAAGAGTTGATGCAGCTTAACTGCTTCTGCATAGTTTAGGAAGTCTTATGAATAAGAGTGATTGTTTCTGCCTGGAAGCAATCAGACTTGGCTCTGTCATTTAAGAGTAGGTCCACATTGAAGATAATACAGAACTACTATTGCGCAAGTGGGAGAAGTCTGCTTCTGGAAGGCAAAATTTCTCCTGGAGCTCCCCTACCTGTGGCGCTGAACTTTTCCACTGCTAGTGAAGGAGAGCAAGGTCAGACCCACGTCATCCTCACTGCCCTGCTCAGGGGTGTGCATGGAGCTCTTCCTGCAGCCTCTCACCCACAAAACCTGGCCCTCCACTGATGGCCTGGCTCTCCATGGCAGCTCCAGAGCCTGGGTGCTCCTTCAGTGGCTCCCTCAGCTGTGTACAGCTCTCATGCCAAGCCCTGTCAAAGCAGCAAAGGGATTTTGCTTGATGCTCATGAGGTAAACATCACTAATAAGACTATCATACAGCAGAACATACTCCAATATATATCTAAAGGCAGCCTAGGAAAGAGCATGGGGGAGAAATGCCTAAAAGGCTATAAAGAAAATGTATGCATAAATGTGCACAAAAAACAGTAAGCAAGGTGAAGAATTATGTCGATATTTACTCTACTGCAACTGAACTCCCCATCAGTTCTTTCAGGTCATTCATTAAATGCATGGAAACTATTGATTTTATCTAATTAAATAATTTCCGTGCATTTCACAGGGACAAACGCTAAGCACGGACTGCGCTGTAAGGCTTGTAAGATGAGCATCCACCACAAGTGTGCAGACAGTATTGGACAACAGCGTTGCATGGGCAAGCTGGTAAGTGAGCAGTTCAGGGCAGCACATGCAGTGGGAGGCACCAGTTTATGCTGGAGCCACTCATTTTGTGTTCCTGACCCTCTGGCTGGCACTTAGCTGGTGTATTAACAGAACTGATACCAGGTCACTTTACTGACGTGAGAAAAGTAAAGGCAGGTGGTGACCTATTATCAATCCAGGCAACTGCTACTACTCAAAAACCTGAACAAAAATGAAACACAAATCTGGTCTGCTTTGTGGATGTGAAAATACAGTTACATAATCCAAATTCAGCTAAATAATAGAATTAAATCCCTTGATTTAAACTGTGTTTGCTGGAGTGTAAATCTCTCAAGGAATGTTATAAATTAGTCAAAATATTTCAATTACATTTAACAAATGAAAAATCCTTCAAATTATATTTTATTGGAGTTTTTTTTCCCACTGTTAAGGCTTGAAGAAAAACTGTAATGCATCTTAAAATGAAAACCAAAGGATATTTCACAGTGAGACACTACAGAGTTTCAAGCAGTCTCTTAATAGGAGAGGCTAGGAGGAGACCTGCCTCTGTATGAACACAGTGCCTGGGTCACCTGAGCTGAAAATTCTCATAATTGGCAAAGGCAGGAAACTGTGTTTGAGACTATTCTAACTCAACTTGATGACTTTTATGGGAATATGGTTCTTTTGGTTACTTTTGGAAAAAAAAACTTGGAAAAAATGACCTTGTGGAATATGACAACTGAATACATGTATTCATGTTTCAGATGTTCTCAGATTTGTTGCAACCTGAAGGCACCTGAGACAAATGTGGGCTAAAATCGAACTGTTTCACTGTTTTAAATGATGGAAAAATGCAAACATTGACTTCAAAAGGTCTATAAAACCTACCTTTCACTGGAAAGATCTTTTGTCTCCAAGAGTATCTAGTGAAAGCTATTGTTGTTTATACACCTGATGCAAATCTTTATGCATTTAAACCATAATCATAACCCTAGTGTGAGACGTTCTGGTTTAGGAAGTTGGCCTGTGAAGAGTTGAATGACCTCATTGCAAGCTCTGGACAAGCCAAATATTAAATCACGTGAATTGTTTCACTCATTTCTTGATTCCAGCCTCAGCATTTGTGGTCACTAGTTTACAAAAGCAGAAAAGTAGAGGCTAAATTTGCAGCAGGAAGTCGTTCAGCAAAGTCATGTGAGTTTTATGAGCTCGTGTTGTGTCTCAATCTAGTTTGGGGGCAAACCAAGGCTGGAAAATATGGAATTTATTCCTCTAAGAAACCAAATTTATCAATCCCCTCCTTCCTTCTCAATCTGTACTGCAGCTCATTAGCAAAAGAACTAGTTGTCTACCATTTTACCATGTTTACTGATAGGATATGGAAAATATGCACATCTCCATGAGGCTTTTCAACTTCTCACTGTAACTGGAAGTTCTCACAGCCTGCAAAGAGTAGAAATCTGAGAGACCATTTGTGAGCCTTGAAGGCGTTTTCCAAAGACTTAGATGTTAACCCCTTCATTTTGGGTACTCAGCCTTTGCCTGAGGTATTTGCTAGCTGAGACAGTAAATAGGGAGGTAACAGGAAATGTTTAACCTTCTAAGAATAGTTTTTAGATTGGTACAGGGCACCATTATTGGCCATATTGTGATATTCTTTAATGGTATAGCTTGAGTTGTTATGGTGCATTTCTCTAAAAATGGACATTGAGGGGACATCTAGTGATGACACAAAACAAAAAAGCAGTGGAAGTTGCAATCAGTCAGCAGCAGACCTTAGAAAAATATATAGAAGAGCTTTAAATTCCTTGGGTTTCACAAGTCTATATATGGGAACATGAGGATTTGGAGGTAGGGTGGGGAAGCACAGTCACATGTTTAGCAAATGCAAAACAATGCAAATTCACATTACATAAGAAGAAAGGGAGAGGGAAACTTTCCAGAACCTCTAATGATTCAGCACTTCTGCTGCAATTAATTAGTGCTGCTTTTGTGTAGGACAAAAGAAAAAGGGGAGCTGAAAATGAACCCCTCCTTCTACATAAGTATGGGAAATTGTTTTTTCCAGAAGAAAAATCAAGTAAATCCCAGATCACTAAACACACTGTGACTCAACAACAGGAGTCAAATTTCCAACCTTGCCACACTGTTATGCCATTATCCAAAGAGCTGAGGTTACTTCTACTATGTGGCAGCAATGCACTTCACTTGTTTTTGCTTTCTCTCCCTCCAGCCAAAGGGATTTCGACGGTACTACAGCTCACCGCTACTCATTCACGAACAGTTCGGCTGCATCAAGGAAGTGATGCCTATTGGTAGGTTTTGATTGCTTTTCTGTTCAGTCTCCCTTTGGCAATGCTCCGCAACAGCAGCAGCAGACTTCCAGCCATGATATTTACCCTCAGCAGCCTTCCAGCTCCTTTCGGTGACTGGATGTCTTTCTGCCATCTCAGGAAAGGACCACTTCAAAGATACAAAGCTGGAAGAGGAGAGGGTGTGTTTATTGTGTGTTACATTCAACCCTCTGTACATGTAACCTCTTAGCAATTACCCTGGTTATAATAATAACTACCTGAGATCAAGGTAGGAAGAAAAAGCAAGAAATGCTGGAATATTTCGGTGAAGATCTGAGCTGGGAGGAACCAGATAAAAGACAGAGAGATCAAAACAGCAGGAGGCATTCAAACCACTGGTCTGTCTTTTGAGGGACATTGCTATGTTTCTTTTCTTTTTCATCCACATTTCTTACTTTCCTCATATTTTTCCTTATTGACCATGTCTACACATTGTCTGAGTATTTAAAAGACCAGATTTTTCTCACTGTAATACCAAATACCCCAAAAGAAACATTTTGAAATTGAGAAGTTGAGTTGATTCTGGAAAATATTTCTCCCCACCAGTACTCTGACCAGGCAAGCCTGGCAGTATCAAAAATGGAAGCCAAAACTAGGCAGTCAGTTTAAAATTACTTGTCTGAGGACATTTACTCTGTTGCAGTTAAAAAAAAAAAAAAAAAAAAAAAAAAAGTTAATTACATAGATTTCATCTAAGTTTCTCTTTCTAAAAATACATCCATAAATTTTGTCAGAAATAATAGAAACATTTTGAACAAACTCTGGCTAAAAAAATGAGGTGTGCTTTGCTCTCATCAAAATTCAAAATTCTATTTATTTTCTCAGTACTTTGGCCAAAATCTCCCTCCTCCTACACAGTGCTACAAATGTACATTATTCTACACGTCTACTGCCTTGTACTGCAAGGGAGGCTGAGTTCTAATAATGCAGTATGTAGGAGAAGATTTGAAATTAATTTGCTCATGCCAATTGAATTAATCCATTTCTCTGCCATCGGAGATGACTTTTGATGCCAGCTATGAGGAAGGGCGGGAGTGAAAATTGAATGGACATATACCAGTGGGGGTGGTGGCCTTTCTGGCTACCCCTAGACTGAGCTGAGCAACCTGGACCACATTCCCAACAGCAGATGCTTATTCACACTTGCCTCCAGACCCCATAAGGCCTTACAGTGGGGATGTTGGTACTTTCAAGGCAGCTCCAGGTCGTCCTTTTATCCATATTAACTAACGAGGAGTACTGTGAGGGTACATGGATAAAGGTGGTGGTCCACCCATACCACAAGGATGCTCAGGCACAGTGTAGGGTTTCTCCCTTCCAGCATCTACTGTTGAGAGCAATCCAGGAGATCAGTAGTAGAAACAGGGAGCAAACATGGATTAAAGCCTCCTGGTACTTTTTCTTCCTTAACTCAGTGTAGGCAGCATCAGCAGTGATTAGAAAAGGAGGATGGCAGGGAAAGAGAGACAAGGCATTGGCTGGGACCTGAAGAGCTTGTATGATGGAGGATGATCTTTATGAGAGCAGAGAGGCAGCAGAAAATCACTATCAGAAGTCAATTCCACTAAGTTCCTCAAACACTTTTTATCAGGATAGTGTCTCAACTTGTGTCTAAGCATACACCCAAGTATGTAGGTAGACAAGTGTTTCTCCAAGTGGAGCAGGAACACGACCAGAAATACCTTCAAGGGATTGATGCACATTTTGCTCCTTCTGTTGCAGCCTGTGGAAATAAGGTTGACCCTGTGTATGAAACTCTCCGCTTTGGGACTTCTTTAGCCCAGAAGACCAAAAAGGGCAGTTCTGGAAGTGGGTCTGACTCTCCCAACAGAAACTCTGTAAGTATTCCACATCTTTCTTCCATTTTCTTTCTGGAGGAACAACAGGAGTTTGTATCAGAGTTTACAAAACTTGTATTTCAAACTGTAAAAAAAAAAAAAATCACACCTGAATACACTGGAGGCTAAAACTGATTGTCATGTATAAAAATCAGACCCACATTATCTGACAATCTCTCCCACACTCACCTCAGAATAAAAATCACCAGGCACAGAGACATAATGAGGCTTGGTCTCCAGGCCTCACAGCAAATACTTACATGTTTAATTTAAAGTTGTGCTAATATCTGTTTATGTTTGGTACAATATTTCCCTGGTGCTTAAATGTACGCTCGCTCACATGGCTGAACTGTAACCTCAGGTGGTATAGGTGGCCTCTAAACAGATGTCCGTTTGTGTCAGATGGGGAAGAAGACAGACCAATTTAAACAAGAACTAAGTGAAATCTGCCAGGGAGTGATTAAAGGACATGTCCTCTATCCACCCTTGTTTGTGCCTTAAAAGGAAATTTCCATTCTTTTCTAAAACCCAGAGTGACTCTACCACCTGTCGCATTGTGATTACAGTTCTTTCTTTCAATGATTTAATTTACTTTGAAACAGAAGTTCTACAAATGTAATTATTGCTTTCTAAATCAATAAAGCGTTCTGTTGAATTATGAATGACAATGCAAGCGTAGAAATCTCAAATGCTGTGTCAGCTGGCCCTAGGGAACTGATCATAACTACGTGGGGTGTGGGTGTAGAATGAGGAATGTAAGTTCATTATGGGAATTTCTCCAGGGTATTGAGGCTGAGAGAAGGTATAACACGTGTCAGCATACAGCAAATAGAAAACATTAGAGAACTGAATAAACAGACATGTGAAACCAACAGCTTCTGTCAGTGCAAGTCTGTGGATTGAGACAAAGATAAAAACCAGGGGCAGACACAACCCTGATCCAAATGATGGGGCCATGGAGCTTTACGACCATGATATGTGACCCAGGAGCAGGCACTGACCGGTGACCAGAACAGGGACATGACACAGCTCTTAGAGCCCAGGCAAAAACGCACCAGAGCATGTGCGCTAGCAGCACATGCGCAGTTAATAACGCATAGCGACTAAGATCTTTCCCTAGAGGTCCTCAGTTCTGTGCTGCTCTGCTGCTTTCACAGCAGAAACAGCATTGCAGCCATGAGGCTCACAGCAGCGCAGAAACTTTGTGGCGAGGCTGTGTCCCAGCCCTGGGAGCCGGGGACTGCTTCAAGGTTCTACCAAAACAGGGACACCAGGGACATGGTGACATCTGGGATCCTACCTCATAGGTGGTGTCCAAGCTGTTAACGGATTAGCTCTGAGTCAGAGTAGGTGCTGCTCCTGCTGAAGGTAGTTAAAAGCAAAGCGACTAGCCTAGGAGCCATGCCTTGCCTCTACAGCCATGAAGCTTCCAGGACTGCAGTTCATGTCTCTGTGCAGAGTAGAGATAACTGTCTTGCTCTGAACTAGCCAAGGTATTTTTAACATGACTGAACAGTGTGGACGCACCCACTGTGATTTTTCAGCCCGGATTCTGCATTTCCCATAAAAGAAAGTGGCCATATGCTTCAGATTTACTACCTACTGCTTCCTTCAAAAATGTGCTTCTGCAACCCACATTTATAAAGAAAGTCACTTGAGGTGATATAAATGTGACTCCAGTTCTTGTTAGTTTTTCTTGGATCAGCTCCTCTCAAAAGCAGCTTTGTACCTCTGTCATTTCTGTTAAACCATTTATCATATAGCTCTTGACTGAAAAAACATTAAAGGTAACTGAGGCGACTTCAGGAGGTTTTGGATGAGGTACATATGGAGGAGATAGTCACTGCACATCCCATATGCAGTAGTACCCAACAAAATATTAAGTTAATCAGCAATTATGAAGCTAGTCTATGAAGACTGAGGAACATCCCATAGCAATGAGATGAAAAATAGCTTACTATTTCGGCAAAGACAGTCTTTCCATTCTCCACCCAACAACTAGAAATCCCCAGATATGCTCTACACTGACTCTGTGTTAGCATTGCTACTGCAGTGCCTTCTCATCCAGGGGTGACCCATTTGTGCAAGATGTAAGACAGGCGTGACCTGCTGCAAAAGGGCTGAGTCTAAAAACAAGGCAGTAGAGTAGAAGACTCTTAAAATAGCAAAGGAAACGAGATAACTACAAGATACCTGTGGCATAAATCGACTTTTAACCTCTTTGTTCATTAGTATCCTTGGATGGAGAAGTAGCTAGGAAAGTACTAGATAGGGGAAATAAAATTGTCAAAGTACTTTCTAAAAAAAGCTTTGTTGTCAGCACTAGTAAAAGGAAAAAACATATAAAAATCTATAAAGCAATTCAGATTTTGTGCTCCCTGAACAAAAGCAGTGAATGTTCCTTGTTTGTCTTTTCTTCCTGTAATGCAGGCAAAAGTCTGCAAAGCAATGGACAGAGCCATGTGTACAGTACAATTGTAAAGTGTTGTGGAATAATGAAGTTAAATCCTTCTATGTGTCTTAAAGACCTGTTAACAAGAAATAAATAAAGCTTAGGAGTATATAAAGATTTAGTTTTTCAGATTAGAGAGAACACCTGACTCAAGGTCAGTGTTTGTGGTTTTTATGGTTATTGAAGATGTTTTATCCAAAAGAAGTCACATGTTGAGAATTCAGAAACCAAAGTTCCGTAAGGTCAGATTCGGACAGAGTTCTTTGGAACAGCTCCTCGTTCCTGTCAGGCTATACATGGAGAAGCTGACTACCCAACCAAGGAATCCGGTGCCTTATGCAGACTACACTTCTGAGGCTTGAGATTATGTCATCCCATGTTTTCCTACACCTTAGAACAATGGGTCGCTAATAATAATTGACATTAATATAATGTTTACAAGTAAAAAATCAGAGTAATTCTAACAACAACATTTGGGTTTCATTTTTCCCTACCCATACCAGCCAGATGACTGTTCAAAAAGAAAATGAGGGCAGATATTTGAAGACTGACTTCATCAATTCCATCACACTCCAGCTCCTTCCACAGCACATTAGCAGAATTAAAATCACACTTACATTACAGTTATTTTACTGAATAATGTATTCAGTAAAATAACTCTTAATAAATTAAGAGTTTCAATTCATCTCCTGTCTCCTTGATAGATAGCTATTCAGTACACCTGCAGAATCTACAAATTCCACCAAGCCACTTCTATTGTATACCGAGCACCACATTGTTTAATGTAATCCTTCCTTCCTTAACTTTCACTTCGCTTTATACTGTAGAAATCCTTTGTACTCCAGACTGTAAACTTGGTCTGGGGTTCATTCTGGGCTTCCACTGCTCCCTGTGAAGTAGATGGTTTTTGTGTGTCACCAGATACAATGTTTTTTGCAATCCCATTAGGCTGATTGGCTCTGCTCTGACAGCACCCGAGTACTGCGTTCTCCAAAGGCTCTCGCGTGGTCTTATTTCACCTCATCACTCCCTTTTTCTGGCATATCCCATCTCATTTGCTCTTTCTGTCCCTGCAGACAGCTGACCTGGCAGAAGTTCCTGAGGAAGGTGATAGCTCTGCAGGCACCCTTGACATAAGCAGGAAACGCAGCAACAGCGGTGAGTGCTGCCAGGCCAGGACAGCATCTTCAGATGTGTAGGCCTGTGTACAACATATTTCAGATATTTTTTTATGGCATGTCCATGTTTTAGCAGCATTCTGCTTTTCAAAGTGGGAGGTGAGTGCGGCATGTAGTTGGTACAAGAATTTGGGGAACACTTTTTGCCATTCAGATGAAATCCAAGCCACCAGTTTTCTGAATTTGTTGTGTCCAGACTTGGCATTGGACGAGGTTCAGGTCCATTCCCTATCTCCTATGATTCATGAACATGACTAGACTAATTGCTTAAGATGCTTCAGTTCCACATTAGCAAAATGGAACAAAAAATTTACTTTCTTTTCCACATGTTTGACTTTTCTACAAGTGTCTATACACAATAACCTCTTTGGGTCAGGAAATAAACCATATAATATCCATATGTTTCTAGAATATCCAGAACACTGAATCCTGATTATAATTGCAGCTTCTCAGTACAACTATAGTATCCTCAGTAATATCAATAGCCCAATTCCTTTCTCTGCTTTGCAGTACAAGAGTAATGTTTTTACTGGTATGATGGAATTTAAAAATCATCATACCAATCAAGAGCTTAGTAATGAAATCTCAGCCACCAAAGGATGGTGTATGTGACCCTGTTCGTGAACTCGGTCATGATGAGGGAAGCAGTACGTACAAAGGGATTTGGAGCACTAAGTAAAAATTCAGGCCCAAACCATAGGAGCAACTTCTCTAGCAGCACCTGAAGGCTGCTCTGCTGAATCTCACATGAGATGTATACTACTAAAATAAATCGCAGTGAGCATAGCTTTCTTCTTCATAGCACCCCCAGTGGTCCTTACATGCTGCTAGCAATTCATGTAGGTGAAATGCCAGCTTCAGCTGTCCATTCTCATTTCATGCTACCTCCTTATTCCTTTCCTCCCCTCCTGGTTCTATTACTTCTCACTGTGTTCAGTCATTTCCTCCCTCTCATTTTGTGAACATCCCATCTATGTTATCTGCTTTCTCCTGACAATTTATTTAGGTTTTCTGTCTTGCAAGTTCAAGCTGACCTGACCTGGTTAAAGATAGAGAATTCAGTGTGCTCCACATTGTTTAATCTTGCCCATCTGAGATTAATTTGGCCCTGTTTGAGTTTTCAGCTAACTTTTTCTTTCATTTTCGATCAGTGGTTTTCTTTCTGAAACCCAAATAAACTTTTTTCTCTGAGATCTGTATTCACTGAATGCACTGGGAAGCATTCAAGGAACTTACTCAAAGAGATTAGTTTAAAAACTCAGCATGTGTCAAACCTCCAAATAACTTCCACAGAACATTAACAATTCCTTTGATCAGCACTGGCTTTTTTACAATCCATCCTTCAGAGGCTCAGGGTATAAATTATGCATCAGTCACTCCAAAAATTTCCCCTTGGTAGATTTTTAATAAACTGCCCGCACTGTTTGCACAAGCTATGGAAAAGGTAAAATCCTTTCCAACTGTAAAAATCCCTGGGATTTTTTTTTTTTTTTTTTTTTTTTTTTGGACACAAAAACCTAAACATAGTCATTTGAGCAGGACTTAAAACACTGACAGATTCTACTGGCAGTATTTTACACCTCTTTAT
>NW_020799096.1:4677085-4730677 GCF_003259725.1 Athene cunicularia
TTTTTTTTTTTTTTTTTTTTTTTTTTTTTTTTTTTTTTTGCGGGGGTGGGGGGGTTGTCTGCTGCTGCTAGGGCAAACAAATATGAAAAAAGATGGATTTTTGTTGTGTGGAGATGTGAACTACATACCTCTATAGCCTTCAGATTCCTGTGCCTCCTAGAATATCCAGAGACCATGAGTTAAACAGAGATTAAAAATGTAACAAAGGAAATTCAAAATGTTGTTACAGGGTGATTCACCACTTTTTCCTCCGTTGTCCACTGCCTCTTTAGCAGGCAGTTCCACATTATTACCTTGATGAATCAGGCCCATTCCAGTTGTTTTTTTTTTTTTGCCCCCATTAAAAAACTGTCTCTGCAAATAAGATTTTAGGAGAATGTATGTTTGAGACTCTGCTTAAAGTGAAACAGGGGAAAAGACACAACCTGCAGAAGAATGAAAGGACCCAGTACATGTGTGGCTACGTAATTGTTCCTATACACTCCTATGACAACAACTTCAAGGGAAAATTCGTTCATTCAGGCCCTGGCATACATACTATGAAGCAAAGCTTCTACATTTACAACTGCAAAATGGCATATCTAATTTAGAGCCCTTCACCCTCCTCTAAGCCAGTTATACTCCTTCACTGCTGTGAGTTGCCATCTGTAACAAAAGTCCCGCAAGCCAAAATGTTCTTGAAGTGGCATGTATGAGCCTGTTATCAACAGGGATTTGAGCACTTTTGTCTTGACTCAGGTTCTGCATGTACTCCCTGGAGACACAGGTTTGGTGAGCACTTCTCAGCAAACACAAGGACACAGTCCAGCTCCCTCTCCACCTGCTGGGTCAGCTCCACAGCTCATGAGGCCATACATTAGTAACTTCGATTTATCTTCTGACACTGAACAGAAATTACTCCAAACATGATAACTCCACTTTGTCTAGTGAATGACTTTCTGCAAGTCCAAAATACTCCTGGTTACCCAACTCATTATTCACCAGAGTTTTTCTATTTGTCTCCCTAACTCCTTTTCCTCTGGACACAAAAACCTAAACATAGTCATTTGAGCAGGACTTAAAACACTGACAGATTCTACTGGCAGTATTTTACACCTCTTTATGCAGATATCAGATATACAGATATCCCTCTACTAGAAGATACAGGAAATGAATTTTATTTTTAAGGTTTTTCAGCTGGTACTCGTAACAGTTTTTAGGGTCAGAGTCCCTCTATAACAGGACTTGGTGAGAAGCACAGTGAGGCCACCAGGTCAGCTGCAGTCAGACCACCTGGACACAACTTGGGGCATTTTCAGGTTAAATGCTGCAGGCATCAGCTCACATGCTATCTTCACATTCACACATTGGACTTTATGACTTCAATATTTAACTCAAGGAGCAAAGGAGAGTTTACAGCTTTTGCAAGGCGGCGCTAGCCACTCAAAATGATAACAAAGATGCTGTGAGGCTGTGCAGGGTGGAAATCAGGAGGTTTAAAGCCCAGCTAGAAATTAATCTGGCTTCACCAATCAAGGACAAGAAATGTTTCTGTAAGTATGGGAGCAGCAAAAGAAAGACCAGAGAGAGCCTCCTTCCCCTGCTAGATGCAGAAGGAAACGTGGTAACAAGTGATGAGGAGAAGGCTGAGGTGCTTAATACCTTCTTTGTCTCAGTGTTTGATAGCAAGACTAGTTGTACTGAGGGAATCCAGCCTCCACAGCCAGAAAACAGAGACTGGGAGAACGACCCCTCCACAATCCAGGAGGAGACAGTCAGTGACCTGCTGCATCACACAGACACACACAGGTCTATGGGACCGGATGGAATACACCCGAGGCTGCTGGAGGAGCTGTCTGGGTGCTCGCCAACCTGCTTTCCATCATTTACCAGAAGTCCTGGCTGACTGGGGAGGTCCGAATTGATTGAAAATTAGCCATCTATAAGAAGGGTCAGAAGGATGATCCGGGAAATTACAGGCCTGTCAGCTTGACTTCGGTGCCCAGGAGGCTGATGGAGCAGCTCATCCTGAGAACCATCACACAACACATGCGGGACAGCCAAATGCTCAGGCCCAGTCAGCATGGGTTTATGAAAGGCAGGTCCTGCCTGACAAACCTGATCTGCTTCTAGAACAGGGCGACCTGCTTATTGGATGAGGGAAACGCTGTGGATGTAGTTTACCTTGACTTTAGCAAGGCTTTTGACACCATTTCCCACAGCATTCTCCTGGTGAAACTGGCTGCTCGAGGTTTGGACAATCACACACTTTGCTGAGTAAAAAACTGTCTGGATGGCCGGGCCCAGAGAGTTGTGGTGAATGGAGTTAAATCCAGTTGGCGGCCGGTCAGGAGTGGTGTCCCCCAGGGCTCGGTGTTGGGGCCACTCCTGTTTAACATCTTTATTGATGATCTAGACGAGGGGATCGAGTGCACCCTCAGTCAGTTTGCAGATGACCCCAAGTTGGGTGGGAGTGCTGATCTGCTCGAGGGTGGGGAGGCTCTGCAGAGAGACCTGGACAGGCTGGAGCCATGGGCTGAGGTCAACTGGAGTTTCAATAAGGCCAAATGCCGGGGGCTGCCCTTGGGCCACAACAACCCCCAGCAGTGCTACAGGCTTGGGGAGGAGTGGCTGGAGAGCTGCCAGTCAGAGAGGGACCTGGGGGTGTGGATTGACAGCCGGCTGAACAGGAGCCAGCAGTGTGCCCAGGTGGCCAAGAAGGCCAATGGCATCCTGGCTTGTGTCAGCAATAGCGTGGCCAGCAGGGACAAGGAAGGGATCTTACCCCTGTACTTGGCACTGGTGAGGCCGCCCCTCGATTCCTGTGTTCAGTTTTGGGCCCCTCACTACAAAAAGGACATTGAATGACTCGAGCGTGTCCAGAGAAGGGCAACGGAGCTGGGGCAGGGTCTGGAGCACAGGTCTGATGGGGAGCGGCTGAGGGAACTGGGGGTGTTTAGTCTGGAGAAGAGGAGGCTGAGGGGAGACCTCATCGCCCTCTACAGCTACCTGAAAGGAGGGTGCAGAGACCTGGGGATGAGTCTCTTGAATCAAGTAACAAGCGATAGAACAAGAGGGAATGGCCTCAAGTTGCACCAGGGAAGGTTTGGTCTAGATATTAGGAAGTATTTCTTTACAGAACGGGTTGTTAGGCCTTGAGGGAGGTGGTGGAGTCCCCATCCCTGGAGGGGTTTAAGAGTCAGGTTGACCCAGCACTTAAGGATATGGTGTAGTTGGGAACTGTCAGTGTGAGGTTAATGTTGGACTGGGTGATCTTCAAGGTCTTTTCCAAGCTCGATGGTTCTGTGATTCTGTGAATGTTTTCTTACATTTTATTAGAGAACATATCCTTGTATGTGCTTGTGGATGCACGCCACTTTGTACAAAATCTTTCTCATGCATGCTGTGGCTGCCATTTTAGCTCTCTTTTCACTGTTATGAGAACACTACATTTTCTTAATGTCTAAGCACAACTATCTACTATCAAGGAACCTTATTTCACTCGTAAAACTTCTACAAAGATTCTTTGCTTGGTTGTAATTTACAGTGTAGAATAGCCACAGAAATATGTATTAATGGAAGAAAGGGTGAGCAACTGAAAGAGCAGAGGGGGAAAGAAATTCAGCAGTTTGGTGTTCCCTGGCACCTTCTTTCCCCTGAACACATGTAACTATCACAGAGAAACAAAAAGAAAACACACTCAATCAATCTGCTACTTATTACCATTTTGGAGATTTCCAAATTGTTAGAGACTACAAAATCCAGCTTCTGTTCTAAACACCTGCAGAGGTAAATGGTGGGAGAAGAGGCTGATGGCTTTCGCTGCTCAAAGATCCCAACTATTAAAATCATACTCAGACTTTATCCAGAAGCAAGGAATACCAGGCGATTATTAAAATGTGAAGGGAGAATTTAGTCAATGTAATAAAGCCAGTGTGGTCAGTCAGCTCATGAAGAAATGATAATAGAGGATAAGTGATTAGCTACCTGGTACGTTAGGTGCTGTGCCCATTGGTTTAGTGTGAGTTTCTGGTTAGTAACTTAGAAGCAAATTTTTGCACATACAGACCTGTGTCTCAGATAACCCATCCCGATTTGAAAGTAATTCAGGTAGCTCCTACAAAGTCAGAGAGCGAGGCATCGTAACCATTGCCCCCTCAGGCAGGGACTACAGGAGAGAGAGTTCAAAGGCGGCTATCAAACATTTAGAGATAGAGAGGAAAGAAGAGGGTTTGCATACAGACTTCTCACAATATTTCTCATATATGGTCATCAGGTTTTGCAGGTGCTTTTAAACAGAAATACTGCTTGCCCTAAACATGAAAATACAGCACTCAGGCTGCTGGACTTTAAATAGTAATGTAATTAGGAGACTTAGGTTCTATTCCCACTGCTGTATTTGTATATATTCATCTAATCAAAACGGATTATTTGTTACAGTTGTAAATTTTTCAGGACAGATTGTTTTGTGCCATGTGCCAGTGATATACATGGTTTTGTTGGGGGTATAGAGGGGTTCAGAGGAGAGCACAAGTGATGAAAGAAAGTAAGGGGGAAAAGGAAGAGATTAAGAAAATAAAGGTGATCCTGATGAGGCAAAGAGTCTTAAACTACTCCTAAAATGTCATGTATTTGCTTTATTTCAGTGTTTACATACTCCGAAAATGGCACAGAACACTTTGGAGAAGAACCAAAAAGTATACATTCCTCGGTATGGGCATAAGTTTTGTGAGAATGCAGTGTGAATGGGAAGTCAGTTAACAGTCTTGTTTTATGGATTGGTGAGGACCTTGAGTAGATCTGCTGGGGACCTGCTGTTCTGGAGAAGCATTGATATCTGACTGTCATGTTTTTATACCATTTTGGGGCCACTGGCTGCAGTTGGAAACAATATACAGGACTGGATGGCTCTTTGGTTTACCTGTTATGGTCCTTTATTACAAATGGATTTTGTGAAAACGAAAGACCCAGTGTGTAGGCGGTGTCATTACGATAGAACTGCAGGAACATAAAAATCACAGATTTGATTTGGAAACTTATTTAGGGTTTGGTTTATGTGTTTTTTTTCCTTCGGATTACCAGTGGAGAAAGTGCGGAGAGTAGCCAGTCTTCTTTGTGGGAAGTCCAGCACAAGCAGCTTTCTGTTTCAGAAAGTGATTTTCCCACCCTGTTTTCTGGACCTGTGCATTGTACAACTCTAGCTCTATCCATAATGAGGACTGTATAATAGACACCTTACATAATGCCAGTAATACTCTACTGGGCTTGTAAGAGTCATAATTAACAGTGAGCAAAAGGCAGAATCCTTTTTTGAGATCTCACCCAAAAGACCAACTTGTGCAGATTTCTGATTCTGTTCTATGGAAGCCTGGAATTTGATCTTGGAGTTCAAAGAATCTGATATCTCAATGAAGTAGTTTCTGCCTTAGTGGCTATAGTCCTCCAAGGTGTGAAAGCAATGAGATGATTCTGGTTCATTTCTTGGAAGATCAGGCCCTAGTTCCTCAGTCTCTAAAAAAGTGTAGCAAATTCCTGTACAGGACAGATATTTAAATTTTCTCTTTCTCTTTTTTCTTAAAGGGACCATTTTATAAAAGCACGTTACAAATGAACACCTATGTTGCCTTGTACAAATTTGTACCACAAGAAAATGAAGACTTGGAGATGAGGTAAAGACCCAAAATGTTTGTTAGTTGATTTGACCCTTGCAAAATGAGGGTCATATGGCTGAATATGACTTGGGGGGAGAGAGAGTTCATTCTGACATTTATACTAAACATATTTTATAGAGGTAGACACTCGTAGATACAAAGATATTCTCATAGATAAAAAAGCTGGTGACCAGTTTTTTTGGCAAGGACACAATAGATAATTTTCAAAAACACTTATGTCACTTTAGGAACAAGATGTCTTTCAGCTAGAAAATATTCAGTTTTCAGGTGCTTTGTTTTTTCATCCAGAAGCTTTCAACTAGGAATTCCTCAGCACCTCTTATGCTAATGCTGAACATTTTGCCAGTCCTGTTTGATTTTTCCTCACATTCAGGTTATGTCTGAGAAAAGAGAATGATGTCAAGCTGCTGGATGGCAGTGTTTTTACATGAGAAAGATGCATTCTGAGCTTTGCAAAGTAACCTTGTTAATTATAATTTTTAACACTTCCTTCCTCAGTTCTGCATTCATTGTACAAGGTCTAATCCAAGCACACTGAAGGGAAAGGCCATCTTTCTTTTAGTGCAATTAGTTTGACTCGTGCTACTTGCATTTTGCATGGTCTTGCTCTTGTGAAATGTGTCTGCACTCTTCAAGGCATTCCCTACATCAAAATAATCATGCACATGCCACTGAATTTAGGGAGTTGCTAGGGAAATGCCCCTCTCATCAGCATTTCCTTCACCAAAAACCTTTTTCCTGTTCCCAGCTGTGCCTTCTCATTTCTCTGGAACAAATGGATGGGATGTAAGGCAGAAATTCCCTATCATTCTGCTTTGCTAGCATCAGGGTAAGGTGATGTTTAGTGCAACTTGCCAACTATTCTGAGGGGCTGAGGGATTCCACTTTGCATCCTGCTTCTTTAGGGGTGTATTCCAGCCTGCGTGCTTGTTCCATGAAGAGGAACACTGCTCAGACAAGACTGCACTAGGTTATGATCCTCATCAATACATAACAATCCAGAAAACACATCATTCTCCAAAATTCTCCTGTTCCTCATATTAGGGAGAAAAGAAACCTGTGGTCTGCAACCTAGACCTGTCACAACTAACATGTTTTTTTCCAGAGACACCAGCCAGGCTTTAGAGTAGTGTTACTCGGTTACAGCAACATTGTTTGTCCCATGGCCAGAAATTTGGTAATACATGGGTTAACACTGTTTCATAAGGGATGCCAAAAAGCTAGTAAACTTCAGGGCTGATGAGTGCCTGTCTTACCACATACCGAAATCTAGAGCTCTGATGTAGAGCAGACAACTTAACCAGGGTTTTTATTTACAGAAGAAAAAAGATGAGACCCAAGAGTGAGTTCAACCAGTAGTGAACAGCAAGCAGGCTGCTGCCTTTTAGGGATTAGCAGCCTAAATCTAGGCAGCAAGAGTAACATAGGCCCAGATGGGATTTATATTCTGAATCCTTTTTACAGATTAGAGACATCATGTTAGCCCCATGTTAAAAAACATTAGAAAGCAAAATCTGCAGGTCTTGCATCTAAGAATCTCAGTGCTCAGACCACTGACATGAAGGGACTTTAGGTTCAGTTGCCATCTTTCTCTGACAGCCAAATAAATTTATACTTTGTAGGTTAGTTTTGTAATAACCATGCTGAAGGGTATTTGGCGCATGGGTATCTCTAAATCCTTCTTGTTGAAAATGTTCTTCCTTGCAGTGTAAGAGTTTCAAGGGTGTTACAGCCTATTCGCTTTGAGGTGGCAAGATGGGCTCCCTCAAAACCTCGTAAAGTGTTTTATATTAAATATTAACGGGAATCAGATGTCCTTTCCCATGGAAAAAATCTGTTACCACTGGGATACCAAGTTGTCCTTTTTCTCTAGCTTCCTTTCTCACCTAGCAACACTTAATTATTCCAAACACACTGGAAGAGCTTCCTCAAGAGGGCTTGAGGAAAATCCTACCCTGTTGCTATTGATAGCATCTTTCTGTGAAAGCTGGAAAACACTGATTCAGATTGCACAGGGTTATAAGACAAGATGTCTGTTTCTCCAGTTGTCAGCAGCAACGATAACCACTTGGGAAGTGGACCAAAGAGTCCCACCACTGCCCCCACCTCCAGCTGCACCCTGGACAGGTCCACATCTTCTATGCATGCTCTGAAAGAGTTGGTTAAATTGGACCTATTATCCAGATGTGTTTGCAAGCTCTTGTGCTGATACCTCAACAATACAGTAAGCCTAAGAGGGAATGTAAGGAAAGCTGAATAATTAGGGGTCAAACATTAATTTTATTAAGATCAAAGAAATGCCTGTTATCAAGCAGACAGAGCTTTCTGAGGTTAATCCATTTGCAAATGGGCTGCCACTTACTTTCTACAATGCAGCGCTATTATAATTACATAATAACATTGATGAAGTGCCACCAGTGGGGGGAAGGAGGTCACATAACTGTTCAACTACCTGCACAAAATCAGCTCAGCACATTTTTGCTATTAGCATTTCCAGCCAAATTATTCTCCTAGCTCTGCTTTGGAACTAGTCAGCTGGATGCTGATACTTAGCAATTACATCCCTGCACCACACATTATAAAGGTAAATATGTCCCATTCAAATCAAAAAGACATTCTTGGGCAGAATTATATCCCTGCTGACTAATTGCCTTTGTCAGTTAAATAGAACTATTTTCCTGCTGCCTTCCTTCTGCAATCACAGCTTGAAAACACAGATGATAAAGTGCTGTGTCCCAACAATGTGAAATGTCTTAAAGTAACGCGATAATGTCTGTAACAACTAGGGACTGTATTTTAAACAGTTTCTTATCAAACAGGAAGCAAAAATTCCAGTTCACAGATGTTGTCTCAAAATAAAGATCTAGCCCCAATATACAGAGACTCTCTGTATGACTGAAGAAACCCTTGCTGCCTCATTGAGTTTACCTTCAGCAAATGTTCATATAAAATAACCAAGAACAGACCACCTTCCTATTAGAAAGTAGTTGTGGAAGCTGATGCAGCATTACAATTAAAAGTCATCTTAATTACTATTCCTCTTCTAATTACAGGCCAGGGGATATGATCACTCTTCTGGAAGACTCCAATGAAGACTGGTGGAAGGTACGTGCTAATTATTTTATATCTGGTTTCTTTCCAAAGGGAAGAATATGTTCTTTTCAATGCTGAACTTGTATTAAAAATAGTAGTGTTAACAATCTTCTTCTATCAATATGTTTTCTCCACAGGGGAAAATTGATGACAGAACTGGATTTTTTCCTGCTAACTTTGTTCAAAGAGTGCAACACGATGAGAGGATTTACAGGTGTATCAGGACATTCATTGGCTGCAAGGAACAGGGACAGATAACTCTGAAAGAGAACCAGGTAAGTTCCCCTGTGCAGGATCCCCACCGGATTTGAGCATCCAGCAGTTTGACCAATGACTGGAGGGAAAGTGGTGCAAGATGAGCACAGGCAGATGCTCTTCACTGCAATTTTACTACAAGAATTATTATTTGCATGGTAATAGTGTCTAGTAGCCAGTTAAGACCAGTGTTGGCCTTCTACAAACACATAATCCTTGCCTAATGTAGCCTAAATTTTCAGTCTCACAGATGTTCATAAATATACTTTATATATTATGAACTCTCCTACTGACTTCAGAAGGACAGCTTGAAGAACACACAGTCTTGGAGTTAGATATTGTGTGGCTGAAAAATGATCTGGTTTTCTCCTCACTATTAGAACTAATTAATAAAAGACAGGGGTTTCCTCCCCAGACCTTAACTTACCTAAAGGTCTAAACATAACTTATTGTTTTGGCTTCAGCAGGAACAGAGTTAAGACAATACCAAACAAACCTGTAAATCTTAAATTTAACTCTAGTTCACCAGCTGCAAGGTATCTTTAATCATTTATTACTTGTGTCACCAAGGTATCTTTAATCATTTATTACTTGTGTCACCACTTACCCTCTTCACAGGCTATATTTTATTCTAAACAAGAGCTGCTGCGAGCTAAAGTACACCAGGTACAGTGAGGACTCACAGGGTCCACTCTCCCTGGTTTACTTTCATCAGTTCTTTCTACTTGGTGTCCTTCAGGTGGGTTCACTAGGCAAAAGATTTGTCTTTGATCTGATTTTAAACATGATTTTTACACAATGTTTACCAGATGTTTAATACATCTAAGTGTCAAGTCTTGTGATGTTGCTATAAATTCTTGCTGTGGTAAAGTGAGAGAAGACTATGGCTCAAAAGCTGCCTTAAGGGACAGTCAGGTCTGTGGTATAAGCTCATGTTAATAGAATGATGGGTGTTGCACAGCTTCAGTTCTCTGACACCTGGATGAAATAGAAAGTTAGATTTTTTTCGCTGCCTCTTGTGAAGCCCAATATTCTTCCAGCTCATTAGGCATTTCTTTTCCTTTGGCCATTGATGTCATATCACCAGGAACTGATTGCCTTACAGTGCCTGGACAGCCACTGATTTTAACAAAGTAGAGCAGAAATCATCATCAGAGGGGACTTCAGGGCCATAGATCTTTCCATGCAGAACTTCTGTAACACTTCACTGGTGAATAAAAGTAACTTATACCATTGCTGCTGCTGTCTTGTGGCATAGCAAAACACACAGATGCTAGCCATCCTTGGGTATACACAGCTTTTTAAGGAAGGTACAGCAATACAGTGATCAGAATATATTTTAACTGTCCTTGGGTACATAATACACTGGGAAGCCCTGAAGTTGCTAGAAAGAGATAAAGGATTTAATTTTGTTTTACCCAGCATTTCTTTTGATTGTTTATATATGTGCACATGGAGGAAAAAATATTACCAAAGCAGAATGAGAGACTTTGCACCCTTTGTGCTCTAGAATAAGCAATACACAAGGGCAAAGCTTGGGGCAATGATAGTGTGGGAATATAGTGTGCCACCAAGAAAGAATGGCCAAGGTCTGAGTCCCTTGTTGTCTGTGGGCATACCAGATCCTCTCTGTTAGTGTGGCTGCTGCTGCAAACAGTAAGGGCCAGTTTCTTGTCTTTCTTCTCAACAAACCACAGTTTCCAAGTGGGCATGTCTGGCAGCTTCATCTAAACACAAGGACTTCCTATTGTCTCTATTTCATAATAGACTCGCAAGGGAGCTCGCAGTCAGGGGCATGTCATCATCTCTGGTAGGGCAGGAGGTAAAGAAAGGGATAAATCCATCCTGTCTGCCTACTTTCTCTTTTTTAGCAAACTTATTCAGCTCTATCTCAAATCCACTGAAATGCTGAGCATGAATGCAGATGTTGTCAGGTCCTCACTCCACGTGGGAGATGCTTCAGAGGAAGAAAGAAATAAATAGTTGGTATAAAACAGGGGGCAGAGTTCAGACTGAACAAACACATGAATGCAGACATGAGAGAAAAGGAGTGGAGCCAACAAATCCCACTCTACCCTTGCACAAATTATGCAAAAAGGGAACTCTCAAGTAGCTTCAAGGCCATTTTGAGTAATTTCCAGGTGAGAGTCACAGCAAGGCTATAGACACTCATCTTCTTCCTGCTGTGCCTCCATACAGGGTTTGAGCCACCCATAATAGCCCCCAGTGAGAGCTGGCAGCGTGCACAGGGCCAATGTGTAGAGACAGCATGGGGACAGGAGGCCCTGAACCTGACCTGTGGGACGTGTGCCCACCATGGAGATCACTGCCTGAATGGCACAATTTATTTATTTTATTTTTTTTTAACAGAACAACTTTGCCTTCACTGTTGAAAAACATTTTAATTGTTATTGGGAATTTTTTACTTTAAAAACTTACTTTATATTTCCAAAGTCAAATTTCCTTCCTTCTTTCTTCAGCCAGTTATCTTATTTTCTGCCTTCTATTTCCCCATTGTTTTCCATATGAAGCAGAGAGAGGGGTATAACAGGGAAGGCATAAAAAGAAAAAAGTATTCAAAATTACATTTCTGGGAAAAGCATGGCAGAATTTTTTGTTGTTGTTGTTCTCTTTGGGTATTTCTGTGAGATGTAACCAGCCATTTTAGTTGTCACGGTGTCCAGAGTCCTGTGAGTATGATATATGTACTATGTGCATAGCACTGGCTTGTTCCAGATTAGCAAGAAGGGAAGATTATTCATTGCTACCAATTCCTGTCAAGTCTAATTTTATCTAGAAAAACTCATTAACTGGTTTAACAAATTCTTGTGATGATAGTATGGCAAATTGTCTCAATTTTATACTGTTAATTCACTGGGTCAGATTCTGCAGGATCTAATGAGTCCAGAGACATTCTGACAACACAGGCAAGGATGATGCGTCAACAGAAAAACTTACCCGGTGACAATAATGTGAATTTGCATTATATTGCTTGATAACATCCATGGTTTATACTGCAAGTCTCTATCCCCTTTGTGCCTTATATGAATGTTCCCAGGTAAAGCCTATTCTTGTGAGGCAAAAGACCATACATTCTCATCAGAAAAGCCACATGATTAGCCAAGCAGAGACATTTTTGAAGTCTGAAGCACAGTGGGTGGGGCTTTCTCTGGAATTGCTTGGCAGTTTCATGTCCTGGGAATAATATTTTGAGCTTCAGCTTCAAGCAAACCTTTCTGGCAAAGCCAGTACTCAAGGAGAGGACTGAGGGAAAAACAATACAATTTGATTATCCATCTTGAGCAATATGCACGAGCTAGTCTTCACAAAGGATCCCTTGAAAATTTCATTACGAAATATGAAACCCAGCCCTGGGGGAGGAAGAGTGTACTGCTTCAGCATCTTGCAGTTTAGCATTCACTAACAGATCTGTGGGTCCCTAAACCATTTCAGTAGATGACTGGGCACCACAGGGCTCTAACAGGAACCTGTGGGAAGGAAGCAGACATAGCCCCTGACATCAATAAAGCAAGATTATTAACAGGGAAGCCAAACCCAGCCAATTTCTGTGGCTTTCCACTCTTTTAGGCTGTCTCACACACAATACTGGCTACATAATTTTCAACTCTGATTGACTGTACCATCACTCGGTTATATAAAGTTTTCTCCAGCTTGTAACTCTGCTCTAGCATACCAGAATTCAGTACGACACATTATACAAATGCTTCTTTGTGTCACTAAAGGCTCTGATTTGACCTCTTTTCACAAAAGAAAAGGTCACCATATCTAATATATCATCAACGTTTGGAAAAGCATATTTTAAAATGCCTCTAACATTTTTGCTTATCCTTATTTTTAAAGAAGTCATAATAATCTATTGTTTGAATATCTGTTTTTATTCCTCTGGTAACATCCTACTTAAATAAAGGAAATTACCTTTTTTAAAAAAAAAAAACAAACTACTCACGCCCTTCACTGGATGCCTCTCTGAGATCTACAGTCACACTAGCACAAACCACTTTAGAGTTGGGCTTTATGTGATTAAATAACACAATTGATTTTAAATTGCATAACTGATCTTGTGCAATAAAAATTACCCCAAGCCATGACATTTGTAATAAGACTGTCAATCAGAAACTCTCAGCCTCATCCAGATCTGGACTGTGAGTTTACATAAAGATCAGTGCAACAGATCCATTTTGTGATGGATGTGTTTTATAAATGTCACTGATGTAAACTAGCCCTTTTACCAAAAGCATCTCTCAGCCAGCTTCTGCAGTGACTGCAGACAGGTCACCACTGTTGTGATGGCCACAGCCTCCAAGCCTGAGCTGTCAGCCTTGCTGTCCTCTTGGCACCACAGCTCGGGAAAAAATTCCCTCCTGCCCCAACACCTAATCACACGAATTTCAAACAGAGTGGCACTTAGGCCCATGTACATTAGCAGCTATGTGCAGATATGATCCAGCAACTTCAGGAGAGCCTGGGCTTAAACATATCCACAAGTCTAGGCTCAACAAGGCAGAATTGCAGCCCAGGTCACCAGCCCCAGGGGATCCACCTGTCTTGGATCTTCTTCTGATTAGACTGGATGCTTTGTTGCTACCTGGCTTTTCACCTCACTGCCTAGGAATTACTGTATGGCCCCACATTTTTCATCCTGGGATGAACTTCTAAGAGCATGACTCAGCTGCCTTTGAAAATCTGTTGCATCACAGTGACTTATGCATTTGGACTGAATCATTTAAAACACAAATCCAGCACAGAAAGTGATGTTGCAGTTTTTTATGTGTTGCCCAGCTATAACGGCTGCACTTCACAACGAGGCTTAAGGGGAAAAGGGTCTTTTTCCAGCTAACTCTGATTTTCACTGACATCAGTTTTGCTGAACAAGGATGGGTGTCCCCGTTCATTCAGAGATACTGAGTGGCACCCAAGTTTTGCAAAAGTCCGAAACATGGGCACGGCCCATTATGCATCCAGATTAGTCCAGATCATCTTTCAAACCCTAAATAAGTGCCATAGGTAAAACAAGATAATGTTCTCAATCCAAAAGCTAATGACAGAGCAGATATAAAACCTGTCATCATCATCATTTGTGCAATGGCTGAAGGGGTATGAAAACTGAACGACTTATCATTTCCTTCCACAAAGCTCATATAGGCAGCAGCAAATGTAGAATCTCACAGTGTCCCTGTGCTGTCATTCTTACAGACAAAAAGAAAACCTGAGCTTTGAGATCTCTTGACTTAGCATTGTCTACAGGCTCCAGTACAGCTCATGAAACTGTACTGTCCTCATAACCAAACTCCTACTTCATCAGAACCAGTCTGTGGTGGACAGACGGGTTAAATATATGGGAGAGAGAAGATAAGTAAGAAACAGCTGTAGAAAATCAGGGCAAGTTCACTATTACTCCTGGACAATTACTCCTGCCACTTGAGCCCAAATTTAAAGGACTTAGGACTTAGAAGGATGGGACAGTATTAATGACCATGCAGCTTAAAGAATCATTTCCTAATTGCTCATCTCCCTCATCTGCTAGGGGCTGACTGGTGAATAAAAAATCCTCAGGGCAGATGTTGACAAGTTTAGACAACAGCCATAGTCCAAACAGTTGTTTAAGTGTTTGGGGATTTTTTTAAAACAAAATGAGATGAAAGAATGGAGAAGTGACTTTATAATATTACATCCCACTTTCAGCTAGCTATGAAGATCATTTGGTGACTGAGAAATAGCCTGAGATGCTGTTTCTTACCCTGTGCGTTACTCTACTACTAACCTCTTGAGCCAGTGGGCAGGGAAAAAAAACAAGCAAGTTTGTCTCAGTTTGTGTTGCTACCAAATTCACTGGAGAGTGGCTGCTCAGTGGCTCAATAGCTCACTTACTTTGTCAGGCCAGCAGCCTTTCCCCGAAAAAATGCCAGCCTGAGTAGCTGCCATTTTAAGCAGTTTCAAATTTGATACAGAAAACTGTGATCACCTGATAGAGATGGCACCTTGTGCCTTCACAACCATTATGTTTGCTGTCTGTCACCAGGGCTAGTCCTCAGTAACAGTTGATTCATCAGGTGGAGTCCACAACTCTGGATACTACCATACACTTATCTGGGGTTACTCCTGATTTACACCCACCTAATGTAGCCAAGAGACAAAAGCCAAGGCTAAAACTTGTGTGTGACGTCCATGGGAGCACTCACAAAAGGGGATGAGGACAAAAGTGGCCAAAGATGATGTTGTGTTTCCTCTTTTCTGAAACTGCAGAGTTTGGAGCAGCTCCAGGGCTTTGCAAAACTCCAGTAGCTGCCACAGCCTGAGGAGACTTCCTTAGTCACACAGGATTAGGAAAGTGTGTCATATTGTGGCCAAGCTTGCTCCGCCCTCAACACTTCTCCTTCCGTGGGAAGGAGAGTTTTTTTCTCTGCCATCTGAGGGCCAGCACATGCAAGACTTAGTATATTAGTGTGAGAGAAATGGAATTTGGAAGAATTGAGATCAATGTATTAGCACGTAGAATGAGAGACATTCTTACAGAAAGGCCTTGTACTCCTCGTGTCCAGAAAATCTAAAATTATTGCTGTAACAGAGCACTCCCACTGATATGAAGGAATACTCAAAACAGCAGCAGAACCAAAAAAAAAAAAACCTCTAAAAAAAGACCGAATCTGTCTTCCTTTTTCACTCCGAAGATAAAGAAGACCTGTGTTCAGAAAGCTCACTATTTTTCTTTTGTCCACAAATCATTCTGCTGACAGTACAAGACATCAGGGAAAAGCACTCTGTTCTTGTAATATTTTCTGCACAGTGCCAGAGATTAAGCAAGAAATGCAGCATGGCTAGCGAGCAGTGCAGACCTGCTGGAGGGCCCTTCTAGAATTCTGACTATTTGGGGCATTCTTTGACCCATGTAAAAAGTTAGCGGTCTTGCAGATACCTTTAGTGAGGAGGAAAGCACCGTGGTGGAGTCAGGCATTCCTTTTAATGAGCCGGGTCTAGTTATGGAGAAGCTGCAAAGGCTTCTTTTCCCACACAGCAGCAGGGATCAACCAAGAGGCATCTTTCAATCAAGATGCTCTTTCCTATTCTTGGATACTCTGCCATGCTCAGCCATCCTAGTCTTGTGCTCCTTTGCAGGCCTTTTCTCTTGTTGTTGAAGTTTTCTTAGTCTTTCTGAGAGACAAGTCCAACATCTAGTCAGAAACACTTTTCTGTACATGTGCTTTATACCTCTCTGCTTCGAACAGTGATGTGACTACAGAGGGAACAGCTGCTGTGCTAGGGATTCATGACAGAAATTAGCTTGGTTGTTTTGCAACAGAACCTGAACTAAACAGCATCAATTCCATACTTCTCCCATGCTTTCTACGTGATTTAGCCCAAACAATACTTTTTTTTTTTTTTTTTTTTTTTTTTTTTTTTTTTGTTGATACACTCAGTCATTCTGTCCCAGGGATCCCATGTGGTTAGTGTGAAGTAGGTAGTTTAAGAAAATTAATGAGACCATTTGGTTTCCAAATCTTTGTTTACAGTTACAGAGACGCGCTTGACCATTTCAAAATAGAAGAGATGACAAATATGAAGCAGCTTCACCTCCTTCTTAGGACCTTTCATTTCCCTCTGGCAGCATCAGTGGTCACTAGTAAATTTCCTGTATATAACAGAAGAACAAGCTGGCCCAGAATTCAGATGTGGTATTTAGGTGTCACCATACAATCCGTAAGAGTTATGCTGATACGGATGTAGCCATTCAGAACACTTAACAGCCATTTTTGTCCATTTATTGTATTTAAGTATTGTAAGTAAACACTGTAAATACTTACCAGAGAGAGCCTTGGTGAGTGTTAGTCCAGACAGAGGGCATTAAAGACCTGGTACTGACATCATGAGAAATCAGTGAGCTGGTCTCAATAGGGCCATCAGTTTTCTGGCTATTTTTTAGCCTGATTTGATGAGTAGGAAATATATGGTTCTTTGACACAGATGTTTGAAGACAATTCCTTATTTTGTGTGTCTTTGTGCTCAAGTTCCCCGTGTAAAGTACCTGTGCCACTAGGTTTTCAGACGGCTTGGCTATTACCAGAAGTGTCTCAGAAAGGCTCTAAAGCGGAAATACCTGAGATCACAAAGGTCTTCAGAGGATGCAAACCTTTACCATGACGTAGTATATGTGCTGTTGTAAAGACCATACGGTTTCACCACAACTATCTCCATTTGGTAGGTGCTATGCAAATATATTTGCGAAGCTGTATCCAGATCACATACTTTGGTATCCAAAACAGGCACCTGTAGATGCAAGGGCTGAATAAATAACGTAACCTACTGTTCATCTGAGAAGTACCTGGGCTCCTTAAACATGCAAAAGAGAATACGCTTGCATTCAGATCAGCTGCTACAAGTGATCCACTTTGGCATCATGATTACTTTTCTGTTGTAATCCCAACTGTTGAGGGAGCCAGCTAGCTCATGATCTGAAATACCCATGCCTCATACACAGACAACTAAATCACAAACATTACAGTAGGCTGAAGTCATAATTCAAGTTTTAAAATCTTTGATCCACCACAAAGTTCTTAACGATTTTAATGTCCCTCATGTATATGTGGCACTTCAGGGAGGCAAGGGAAAGGTAACTCTCTAATCATTAATTTTAGTTTCTTACCAAAGCAGTGAGAGTCTAAAAAGGATTGTCTTACTTATAAAAGTAACTAGCAGGATGTTTAACCCACCTGATAAATAGCCTGGACTAATTTTTCGCTTTGATCATGGCAAAGAGTTTATTATTTTTGTACCTTCTTTGCATTCAGATTTGTGTGACTTCTGAAAAGGAACATGATGGCTTTATCAAAGTATTCAGTGGGAAGAAGAAAGGCTTTGTCCCCATAGACGTCTTAGAAAACATCTGATTTCAACAGCCCACTTGCTGCAGTAGGAGCCCTTTGTTGGCAATGCCTGTCTGCCTCATCTCACACTGTGTCAACCCAGATGGGCTGTCTTGCAGATGTTCAGGGAAATAGTGAGAACTGCAACTACAAGAAGAAAAAGACATTTAGACTGCCACAGCAACACTAAGAAATAAGAAAAGTGGAATGTTTGAAAGAAAATATAGTCAGAAACCTCTAGGGAAATGAGAGGTCCTTGGATACTAACAGGAAAAAGGTAAGAAAAAAAAAAATATCTGGGCTGATTTCTGGTGCAAGATGGCTGCTACAACCCTGATGGAGATGGACAGCTTGTTCTGAAGGACTAAACTCATGTCCCGTTCTTGTGTCTTAGAAAACTGTTGGACTGCTTTCTTGTCTGAAGTGTGTATTTAGGGGGGAGGGGGGAAAATACCATTCAAACTGTCCTCATACTACAGTCTGATGCTTGTAGTAAAGTGTGACTGTGGTTCTACAGTTTTGTCCCCGGTATCAACCGATCAGTTTAAGCGTTTAATCCTGGTGTTTAGTCTCACAACAAATCAGTTTGGAGACACCATGTGAATGTCAGTTTGAGAAATGCACTGTGCCCCGGAAGTTGGCAGCTTTCTCTTTCTGTGCAAACTTCCCATATGAAAGAGTAGCGAACTTGTGTGTCCTTTGTTTTCTCTGTATACGAACAAAAGCTCTCAGCGGATGTTGGGTGTGATGGCTACTCTCATAGCTCACAAAAATAGCCAGTCCTCCAATTCACAAGCCTGCTTGGAAGCGTCCCTCTGTGTTTCCTGCACCTTCGTCTGGTGATACAGAAAATGGGCAAAATGCTGGGAGAGAGCCACAGGCTTGAAACGTTTTATATTTTTCTGTGTTTATTGCACTTAAAAGATTTTATATATTGATCCTATTTATAAAAAATAAAACAGTTAACTAACCCCCAGAAGACTTAAAATGCTAGGAAAGAACAGACTGCACATAGAAGTGAAGTCTGTAATTATCAAAATCCAGAACTCGTGACAGAAAGGCACTGAGTGTCTTAGCATTGTGTTCACACACCAAAGGTGTCTTCTTCATTTGCTAAATAGAAGTTTTGCAGATTCAGCAGTAACTACACTGACATGAATTCCTCCTTGGCATAAACCACTGTAAGCACCATGTAAATCTTCTCCACCCTAGTGAGACTGTGCAGATACCTCTGTTTTGTCCATGTAAGCCTCCATCTTCAAACACATATGAACCTTTTGGCACCTGGAGAGCAGTCTGTGGGACTCAGCCAGTGCCAAAACTGTTGTAGAGCAGGGGCCTTAAGATGTTCAAAGACAGGGAACCAAATTTCCAAATATTTAATTGGATGTAATTGCATAAAATGCACTTAAACAGCTTAGCTATGATGTAGAGATTTAAGTCCTTTCCCAAAGCTCCCTGCTGAGTCCATGCCTTATTTGACCAGCTTGAGACTGAATGCCAGTCTTTACTGCGACTAACCCCAAATTGATGTCCTAAATCCTGGTACTTCAAGAAGAAATTCATATGCTGCCAGGTTAGCATAGGCTTTTGCAAAGTTGACGCTGTCTGTAAAAACAAGGTACCGGTCCTGCGTCTGTATATGAGGCAGTTTGAATCTGTGTTGCACAGCCCAGGTGTCAATAGTTGGGTTGCCCTTTTTGAATAACTGATCTTACTCAAAGCCTTATGAAATCCAGTGCAACCCTGCACATGAGCAGAAGTTCACAGAGCAGATCAATCTTCAACCTCTCAAAGACACATTTTGCAGCTCTTACGTATCACTTAATTGCAGAGGGGGGAGTTGCAGGGGTGTCAACTGCTGAAACGTGGTCCCTCGTAACATAACTAATCTATACCAATTATTAACGTTCTCCTGGCTGATCAAATGTATCTGATGTCATATCTTCTGTGGGAATATCAGCAATTTATAAAGGGGGGTGGGGGGGGTGGGGGGTGTTACAGTTCAAACAACGAATATTTGCTCAGCTCATTTTCATAAGTAACTAAAATTTAGTGGGAGGACAGAGGATTCTGATAAGCCTTAAAGATCAAGAGGAAAAAGAGTAGAGACATATTAATCCACTCTGCTTTATAAGATTTTTTTTTTATATATTCACCTGTTCAAAGGAAATACTCAAGTGTTTGTTAGAATTAAAATATTTGCTACTTTTGATCAGGCCTGTCAAGTGGACAAAGGAAATCTGTATTAATCTATACATGTGTGCTATTGTTTACATGATTGCATCATACTGTGATTCCCTTCTATTTCAGTCTTCTATGATTTCAATTTATCCCTACAATGTGCATTGTACTATTCAAAGAACTATATGAATATTACCTACAACTCACAATGGCCTTTAATCAATGTCAGTTTGATTCCTTTTGATACTGAGCAATAAATAATAAAGTGACTGAGTATAAACAAAACAGACCTTATGTGGACTGTATTACATCTGAGAAAGCATTGCTTCTGAACCAAAGCTTTCATGGTTATCTTTTCTTTGTGTTTTTTGTTTTGTCTTTTTACTGGGCTTTTGCTGCCATTTGATATGTAGATGTAATTTATGCCTAATTTAGCAAGAAGCAGATACATGAGTCTTACTTTAAGCATGTGATTCATTGGCTATTTGCATGCTTAAAGCTGAAGCACTTTGCTGAATTAAGGTCATTTTCCTCAATTTATTTTGGATGCCTTACTCTGAATCCAGACAAGTATCCCCTCTTTTTTTTTTTTCCTACCATACGCAGTTCGCAATAGATACTGCATTAGCAAGCAGCTAAAAGTCAGACAGAAGATGGAATGGACTTTATCTGACGTATGCTCAGAAAAATTGAATTTTAGGAGATATATGCTGTTCAGATTTAATTTAATATTCTGCTTAATAAAGACTATGTGATGGTTGGAAGAAGAATAGAAGTGTATGTGTCTTGGCTTCTTTGCATCAGACTGTATCCTTTCCAGATATCCACCTTCAAGAACATTCACTAAACCCATCAGCAACAGATGTTACTGAGCATTTCCATTTAAAATCTATAGCACTTGCATTTGCCACATTTAGCAAACTATTTCTAAAGTAGTTCTGCAATGTATGTAGCATGTGTAGACTTGGAGTGAAGTTTTGTGGTGGGACCATCCTGAACATTTGTTTCTGGCAGATCAGAATGTATTTTAAGCCATTCAACATCTCCTCACAGCATAAAACTGGCTACAGAATATTTTCATAAGTGCTAGGAAAAGTAGATCAACATGAGTTGAGGATGAGCTGCCTGAATCATAAACTCCTCTCAGCCATAAATAACACAGTATCTCAGTTTCTTGTCGTCTTTCTCTAGACTTGGCCATTTTGACTCAGTGACTTCCTTCAGAGACAGATGTGGCAGAGCACAGACAGCTGTGGGCTCATTGCCCCAGGGGAACTGAGACATTTATTCCTACAAACATTTTGTAACTTTAGGATTGCTTACAGGCCTTTTTTTTTTTTTTTTTTGTAATTATTAGTTGAGACTCAACGGACTAAATATAGCACCCAGTGCCATCAGAGGAACCTGCACAGCAGGCAGTGACAGTGGAGATTTTGAAGAGCTGTGACCTTCTAAAGAAGCCATCGGAGACCATGTAGCTTGTCTAAAATGGCACTAGACAGATGTCTTTGGAAAATGAACCCAAGTCATTTATTTTAAATATGTGCAGACAAGTCTGATTTATTGAGCACTCAAACGACAATTTTCTTTCCCTAAAGGACACTGCATAAATGCAGCAAGCCTTATCAATCTTGTCCCCTTTAAATCCATGATAAAAAGAATACTTGAATGCCACAGGGACAGGAGTTCAGCTATCATCTTGGAAAAGGCTAGTCAGTATTACCATTCTCCCAAAAATCTATGTTCTAATTTGTCTGATCTAACTGCAAATGTCTACAACTAAGCTAGTAAATAATTTGCTTTCATCTTTCCCTGGAAAAGGAGTAACATGCACTTCAGTACTATGGTTCATCTGACCAACTGAAGACTTCTGCTTTTGCATGAACTACATTGTGTCTCACGAGTTCCTGTTTCTACCAATTGACAACCGAAGGAGCAATGGATAGCTGGGTCAGATGTAGATCTTGGTGGATGTAACATCTGTATCAGGGTAGTAGAACTTCCTAGCCCTAATTTCTGGATATGTAGGTGTAGCATATATATCTTTGTAACAGATACACCTGACTATTATTTTTATGGTGCCTCTGAAGTTACTAGTCATGGTTATTATTATAAATGAGGAAAGAGATGCATTTTTTTCCCCTTTTTCTTTCGACAGAATTTCATTTACTGGCTGGTGGATAAGTTTGTCTTCCTAAATAGAACATTTTGAATGTAAATACAAATATAACTTTTACATTGTATAGAACTGATCTTATCAAGGACATTGTAATTTAAAGTACTGAATAGGAATAATATTAGCATGGCCCTATCCCTGCCTGCAAAAATACTGACTGTCCATAAATTCTGACAGTAGCAGCACTTACTGTATGCCTAGGGAGGTAGATTTGTGTGTGGTTCATTTTCTATTAACATTTCACAGTGCTTCTGCTGGACAACATTCTGAGACTCTGTGAACCATCAGATTGGCCTGGGCAATCAGACCAGGATGGGTGTTTCTGTGCTCCTTCATACCTAACAAAAAAACAAATGCAGATATGTATTTTCTGTGCACTGGTGATACACTTTCAAATAGATCATACAGCAGTGAAAACAAGCACAAAAGAAAGTACACAAATACTAAGTATGTCAGGTTCTGTTTAAAATATAAGGAGGGAGGAGTGTGAATGATACTCCCATGCATACTCCTTCTGTACTTTGCTCTACTACAAATAAGGTCAAGCCAACACAAATGTTTAATTTCATATTTGAGGCATTTCATAAAAAATGCAGTCCCAAATTATCATCCAGATTGTGTGCACTACATTTTTTAAAGCAAGGAGAATAAATACTTTCCCCAGTAGGAATATATGTCATCACAATGTTGAGTTTTCCATGGCTAAAAAGATTATCTGAATCTAAGAGGTACATGAGAGTTATTTTTAAAACTATTCTTTATATAGAAAATTATTATGTGCCTGAAGAATGAACACTTGACAGGGTCGCCAGAAAAGAGGTCCAGAAAAACTAGTAGGGCTGCTTCAGGTCAGCATGTATGTCCATCTCCATCTCTTAAGTGGCTTAAGGAACTCTAAATTAATGTCATATGTTCAATCAAATAAGCTTAAATTAATTTCATATTTTGTTTATGTACATACAGGAAACACATAAACCTATACAGACATCTATATATATCTTATATTCATTAACATCAACCCAGTGGCAAGAGCACATGCTGTTAGAAATCTGTCCTGACTGAATTTTTCCTTATCTTAATGTGTTCAGCACCTAGTTAGGGTGGTAACTGGTGCCTGATAAATACCGAGACAGATGGCTATAGGGACAGAGAAGTCTAGCCTTGACAAGCTTTATCTGTGTTAGACAAAGCACATAACATATAAACCCAGAGTTACGGACAGTTGAACTGCAAATATGCAATACATTGAGCACAGTCAAGATACCTGCTGCTCCGGAATGCATGTCATTCATCAGGCAAAGTTAGGACTGCACGCTGCATACAAATTGGCAGCCTGCAAACATTGTCAGAACGACATGTAAATCATACCTCTTTGACCTGGCTGCCTCACAATAATGGGATATTGAAAACAGAGAATAACTTCTCCTTGGAGGCCTGAAGGAGAGGAAGCCAGGAGGCATTCCTATGGGCTTAAAATGAAATTTTAATATAAGTGCTAGTCAGTCCCACATACACACCATGATAAGGGCACATAAATTTACCTTCATTAGAATGAAGTAAATCAGCATCTGAGTAATTACTATTCTACCAACAGTTTGCCAGCTGATAGGGTCAGAGGCTGACACCACAAAACTGAAAGACTGTGAGACTTGTTCCAGCTTTGTATCACAAGCAGGAAAAAATGAGAGGTAGCTGTGGGTAAAATCCAATTTTTTTTAAAAAAAAAAAGCATGCGGCAGTGGTACTGAAGCAAACCCTTCAATCCTTTCCATGTAGCCCCCCTTTCCCTGTCAGGGCTGGTTGGGGTGGCCTCAGCAGTGGCTCCCACCTCATGCTCTTGCCGGAGGGCAGCACTGCAGGTGTGCAGGCACAGGCAGAGAACAGACCTCTGAGCTGTTCCCAGAGTGCCCAACCCATGCCAGCAGAGCTTCTTTCCAGCTGCTATTCCTTCCAGGGATCATGCCAGTTTTGTTGCTGGCTGGCCACTGCTTGCCCTTGTGTCTGGCAGGAGAAAATAACCAAAATTATCCCAAGCAAACAGAAGCCAAACAAAGCAGCCAATGTGGCAGCAGTCCCCAAAACCTTGGAGTCTGTTCTTCTGCACACACCTGCGGTGTTGCAAACTGCACTGCAGGAAAATGGTCATTCTTTGTGCCTCCCTGCGAGGTGTTGCTCCCCTCGACTTCTTGTGGTCCTTCTCTGGTTGGGCAGGCTACAGCACCTTTCTCACCAACATACCAGCCATCTTCATTTTGCACCCACTGAGTGTCACTCCCTGTCCTGCCAGGAAAAACCTTTTGGGCCCATCCAGAGCATCTGCTCTGTTAAATGCTTGCTGTCAAGCAAGTTGCCCCAAAAAAGGCAAGGCTGGCATCGGTCCTGGCTTAGCAGCCTTCCCACGTGGGCATCTTCTACAGACTGTCTGGAAACCCTCATTCAAAGAGATAATGGGACTGCTGTGAGACACATGCCTACCAACACTGGGGATGGAGAGGATCCACGTCCATGTGATCAAGGATGGAAGGGGAAAAAAGATGCTACCTTATTTTGACCCTTTGAAAGAAGTCTGGGTCTCTAAGGCCCAAGTATTAGGTGAGTCATGGGAGAACAACTTCTGGTTTTAGCCCATTCACATTATTTATTACTCCATGTCTTCACATTTGGGCTTAAGAAATGCAAAGTGAATGCAAATATCTCCTGCTCCCTCTTTCACTCACTCTACATTCTAATCCGCTACTGTGTTGTGTCTTTGTGCTCAGTCTTGCAAAGGTCTCCCCTCCTTGGATTTTTTCCTCCTGCCGAGGGCAATGCTTCCTGTGGCTGTTATCCAAGGGACAGTGAGAAATTCCCCTCTGCAGGATTGCGGGGAGAGACTTTTCTGTGTTGATAGTGTCCTCTGGTAAATAGCAGTTCCCTGAAGACACCCTTGTTCATGCCGTGGACACCAACACCCAAGCAGGAGGGAGGGAGAGAGGGTAACGATCTTCATTAGCATTTTTTTGTTTTGGGTGGGGCCTGCAGTGACTTGAATGTAAAATACCTAATCTCCAGCTGGGCAGTATTCATCCCCATTGACATACCTATACCACAGCCAGGTCTGAAGATGGTCAGCACAGCAGTAAAATTTGCAATTCATTCCTGCTGCAAGCAAGTATAGGGTCATGTTTGGGGGTTTTTTTAAACCATAGTAGGCCACTTAACCAGAAGTCACTAGACCCTAGATGGATACTAGAAAGGTGAATAATTTGATTAGTGGGATTGAGTATGGTCAGGCTCCTAATCACCTACAGCAGACTTGCTTGCCACTCTTTCATGTTTAAGGCAGGTTTAAATTACATCATCCTACATTAGTAGGCACAGGGGAGACTAAGTTGACAGTCTGTGTGGCATGTATTACCTAAGCACAGCTATCCACATTACGAAGTATTGGCTGAATTGACCAAGCTATTTGAAACTCGGTCCTGCCAGGGATGAGGTATCAGCTACACAGGGAAGAAGTAAGCCCAGGCTATTACAGTGCAAAGAGGTTACCCCATAAAATTAGTATCTAGATCCCATGTGCTCAGTTTCTTGCTTAACCATGGACAAGACAATTTATCTAGTTGGAGCTAAAATTAAAGTTAATACTGTGGTGGTACAATCTAGAAAAGTATACTAGAGTAGATAGGTTTTTGGGTATTTATACAGTTTGTAGCATTTTACTACGTAAATAAAATGGTAAATACACAAAAATAGCCTAAGACAAAACTATTAGCCAACTCCTACCCATCATCTTATACATGCAGCTTTTAAACCATCTGCTGTAGATTTTCTGTAGGGACATATACAGTCCTGTGGTCTCCAGAGACTACTGTAATATGAATTATTAGTACAAATGACAGGCAAATCTGCTTTACTGACATCCTGAAACTAACTCACAGGTGCTTTATGGAAAGAACAGAAAATCAGTTTAATTCCTGTATACAAATCCTCATTGGACAGGAAGACGTTTCCTATAGTCTTCCTTAGAAACATAAAAGGTCCCACATGCCCAGACTGTGGGAGAGACAGATTTCTTCTTGAAGGCTGCAGCACCAAGAACACTGTTATTCTCCACATTGCTTGCAAGGCTCTGCTCTTTAAAGACCTCAGAGACACCACGAAGAACTCGTGCTGGCCTTCATCCAAATACTAGGAGTGCAATAAGACATGCAAGCCTGCACACACTGTTAACTGGGACGATATTTGTATGCTTCATGTTTATACACATTTTGTGGGGAAAAAAAAAGATGGCACACTGAGCATACTTGTATCTACAACGTGCTTCATGCAGACATGAGGAAGCCTTGGTTGTAGGCTAGGTCTCAGCTGCTCTGCAGCACCGCCAGTGTACAGGGTAAGGGCTAGCTGTGCAGAAAGCACCACTTCCCAGTCTGGTTCAGGCAGTGTCTGCCCAGTGTTGACTGTATTATTTTCTCAGGTCATGATGCTCTAGCTTGGTTTCTCCAAAATCCCAGTGGCATTTATGTTGGCTTGTGTGCCACTAGTAAGGTTTGCAAAAATACAGTCTTCTATTCTGTATAATGCCCCACCCCTGAAAAATGCAACCTCAATTAACATAATGTGTCAGCTGAGAGATCGGATGCTGGAGTAGACACACAGTTCTTCACCTGACAGCACTGTATACACCCCTTAGACTTTGGTTACACAAAACCTGCTAATTGAGAAGGAAGCTCCATAATTTCTTGAGTTTTAAGAGCTCTTTAAGAAGTCTTTCTGCTTCAGTGCCCCAATTAACCCCTTCACAGATTTAGCACACTTGTCACATTTAATGATAGCAATTCATGAAACAATCTGCAGCAGACCAGAGGGATCAAAGAAGCCTCTTGCCTGCAGTGCTGACTCTGTGAGTGAACTCCTCTGCCTGCAGCATCAGAGCAGCCATGGGTGGTGGAGGTAATAGGAATGGTCATTTTTGTTCTCATTCCCGTAGGGTGGTCCCACCTCTGCACTAAGTGAGGTCATCCTCAGCCCCAAAGAGTAATTTTTGCAGTCAGGCATCACCAGATAGTGGTCTTTGCATATTTTAACTTAAAAACTGGGAGGATACCCCTTGCCCCTTCAGAGTAATATAACTTTCATAGCCAGCTTTCAAAGATGTTGCCCACTTGTAAGATTTCAGCCTCTTTTATGCAAAGACTGTGCCTTTGGTCTCAGACCAGTTAAGGAAAGACCTGAAATAGATTGGAGCAACATCTAACATATTGTTGTAGCCTCTGAGACTCTCCGATAAAGACTCAACACCTGCTTAGCGGAAATCCAAACACAGATTTGTAAATGCCTTCCCCCCGCTGTCTCCGAAGCAAGGGAAGGAAGAGCTGTCGGTGCTAATGAGATATAGACCAGGGGATGTAATTATCATCTGAGAACCTGAGTAGGATGAGACAGATGTTTCTTTCAGGGTTCATTGCTTTATTAGTGATACCTGCTAACCATCTTGCATGTTAGCACCCTAGCCACACCAGATACAGTCTAATATAAAACGAACTGTTTTGAGTCAAACCAAAACACTCTAGGTGATATCAAAGCCATACTCATGGCTGCCCTGAAACAGTGGGAGTCCCAGAAGGAGTTGAGAACGGGGCCATAAATTACTCTTAAATAAATATGCCATTCCTGTCCTGGAGGACAGGTCTTATGAAAAGTGGCTGAGGGAACTGGAGGTGTTTAGTCTGGGGAAGAGGAGGCTGAGGGGAGACCTCATCGCACTCTACAGCTCCCTGAAAGGAGGGTGCAGAGAGCTGGGGATGAGTCTTGAACCAAGTAATAAGCTATAGAACAAGTGGGAATGGCCTCAAGTTGCGCCAGGAAAGGTTTAGACTAGATATTAGGAATCATTTATTTACAGAACAGGTTGTGAGGCGTTGGAATGGGCTGCTCAGGGCAGGGGTGGAGTCCCCATCCCTGGAGGGTCTTCAGAGTCAGGTTGACCCAACGCTGAGGGATCTGGTGGAGTTGGGAACTGTCAGTGTGAAGTTAATGGTTGGACTGGATGATCTTCAAGGTCTTTTCTAACCAAGATGATTCTGTGGTTCTGCTTCCTGAGAATCTGTGTCCAAGCCTGTACATCACCACAAAGCCCTTCTTCCCAAAACAAGATCATCATGTTTGCACAGAGCTGTGGAGGAGTGGTGACTCTGCTCATCTGCAGGCTGAGAAATAAGCGAGTTAACCATGGGTTTGAGGTAATGGTTGGAAGGAGGCTCCAGCTGACGTTCACCTGACCAGATTCAAGTGGTGATGAGGAAGGGAGGCAGGTCTCATCAATGGTAGGAATGGCACAGGGAAACTTGGGGTATCTAAAAACCACAGTTGCATGTCAAACCTCAACTGAGCACTTGCAATAAAGTTTGACATGACAGATCATCACTCAAATATGAAGGATACATCTGGGAACTTGGTTTTGCCATAGGGAAAATGAAGCTAAGCAGGAAAACCTTCTGGATCAATTTAAACCCCTGAGGCCCAAGTGCAATGGCATAATAACATCTGTATGTCATGTGATGCTTGGATCCATGTTCATCTATGCTACAGAGGGCTGAGAACAAGTGGACAAGAGTGATAAAAATCCATTAAGCATAGGACAACTGAGTTAAGACAAAAGTGCTTTGAGAATCTTGTACCACTGGAACCCAAAGTGTTACCACAACACAGACCTCTGTAAATCACTGTAGACTGAATTAGATTAAGTTCAGGGGCACATGCGGATAGGTCTAAAATCACACCCAAGAAATGTGTTGCTCTTGCTCTTAGGCTTGGATGGATTGCTGGGAGCAACATCAGATCTTACTCAAAGGGAGAGGGTGTTAACAGCGTCAGCAGGCACAGAAGAAATCTATTTTTGCCACCAACCCAACTTGACAAGAGAAGAGACGTTTTCTTTTCAAGTTGCATTCACTCATTTAAATATTTTTCAGGTAGTTAACACCGGGCACCAATAGAACTGATGTTCCTTTAGGAAGAGTGAAACATTTATTACCCTACTTCCTTCCTGAATGACTAAGGTGAAAGAAGGTTAGAAAGAGAGTATTTTCTGGGTTGTCTTATTTCTGTTTTGTCTTTCATCATTGGTTCCAGGAATAGAAAGTCATTAATCACCTATCAAGATGGCAGATAAGAGTTGCCTTGGGGTTAGCAAGTATTGGAAAAGATCACTTAAGCATGGCAGTTAATTGAAACGAGTAAGATGGGCACAGACTCTTTATTCAAAAGTAAGTAGCAGGTGATAGGCAACAGATTGGGACTGGTATTAAGAAAAATTGAGTGAGGAATCTTAGCTGACAAAGATGAAAATTAGAAAATTAGTTCTACGGTAAAAAGAAAAAAAGCAGTAAATGAATGGAGAAAAAGATTTATAGTGATAATACCATTTTATTTATTGTTTTAAATTATTCAGCTGGAAATCCAACTCTGCCTTTCCTCCTAATTACGTTAGTCACGTCAGTACTACACTGACAAAGCAGTGGAAGCCAAACATCAGCTACTTTTGAGGCTCCAGAAGAAGAATGCTTCATACAGTGATTGCATTATGCATCTCTGTGACAAAGTTTTCTCTCCCAGTCAGACTCTGGGGACACCACAGATATATATCCTGGAATACTGCAACCGCCGAGTTGCACGAGCTCTTGTTTTATCTTTTGCAGGTTTTATGCATCCTGTGCTTTTGGCACAGCCACACCAATTCCACCATCCTCCTCCTCACACGAGCCTTCCTCTGTATGAAGGAATCCCCGGGAAGCTCCTGCTTACCCCTCACCTCCCACAGATTTGCTGCAGCGTTGTTTGACAGGGACAGACAATATCATTAAAACACCTCCGGCTTTTATCTCCTTTCTGAAGGAGGTGCCAATAGCCGATGAAATAGCCTGCTTTGAAGAGCAAACACAACACAATAAAAGCTGCCAACAACCTAAAAATACACAAAAGATTCATGAGGCCTTTCCTTTGAAAAGTGTTAAGGTCAGAACAACTGGGGCTGAAACACTTTTTACCATGTTCAGTGGTAAAAAGTCTGCATTCATAGAAGTCTCTAGAAGATATGATTTGACCAACATACAATCTTTTAATGACAACCAGTTTCCACATGGGTTATGTTATAAATGCAGAGGCAGAACCGGAAAATAACTTTTTATGAATTTACTGAAATGAGAACAAGCAAAACAAAAAAAGGCTCTGTACGCCGGGGAGGAGGACCGAGGACGCCGCATGGATGGATGCGCGACGACAATGCACTAACAAACCCACCACTCTTTATAGCCTTTCTAATAAGTATTCATAAGATGGGTGCATTTTAGTTCGCGCAAGCACAGTGGAGTTTCTCCAATCTCAGCTTTTCTGGAGTTGTTGCGGGCTTTTTTTTTGTTATTTTTCCACTCCTTTTCTCGCTAAAACTGGAGTTCTTTCCAGTACTTTTCCACATTTGCAATAACTGTCCATATGAGTCTGTATTTACTTGACAAAAAACCTCCAAACCATTTTGTAATAAACTATTGTAACTAATTTTCTAAGTTAAGCAAGGCAGGTACTGTAATAAACTACTGTAACTAATTTGTTAGTTTGGGCAGGGCGGGTACGACAGACTTGAATGATCTGTAAATGTTAAACCATAAAAATGTAAAGTGTGCCATTCGGATTGGAACAATGTAACCCTGTCTCAGAAACCCCACCTAGAGCTGACATGTAACTGCTGTTTGAAGAAAAGCCCCCCAAAAAGATGAGATCATGAGGCTTTTAAAAGATCCAATAGGAGAAAAGCGCGCCAAGAGACCAAGGCTTCGAGACTTTCGAAAGACCCAATAGGAGGAGGACATGCACCCCAGCAACTCAAATGGCCCAATGGAAAAGAGCAGGACAATTATCTGACGGGAGGAGATTGGTTAGAGACGATGGCACAAGAGTATAAAAAAAGCTGGATTTGGAACTCGGTGTGCGTGTGGCAGAGTCGCGGCTCTCCATGCACCCAGCGCTGCTTTGCCTATTGCTTCCCACCCTAAATTGATTGAACCCAAATAAAACTATATATATTTTTATAAAAATTGGCTTTGCCTGATTTGAACAATTTTAACAGTAAAACTACAATAAATCTCTTTCAACGTGTACATAGCAAAACATCAGCAGCAGCCATGGTCCTCATATTAAAGTAATTCTATTTTTAACATGAATCACCACCATATTATTCACAGGTTACTTCTACCTCTTTGTTAAGATACAAATACCTTACAAGGTACAACACATTCTCTACTAAAGAAATCTATTGTCCCATACCCATGCAAAAAATTTCCCAATGGCATATTCAGAGCTGGAATTTCATCAAGATAAGTAAAATCTCAAATCAAATGCTTTAGCTTCTACAAATTGCCATTTCTATAAGAAAATGGCATTACAAAAATTTTAACTCACTCAACAGACATGGCAACGAGCGCTGCTTCTTATATAGTGGGGCGTTGTAAAGATGCAAAGTGGAGCTATGGGGTGTTGTATCCCATTGGCAGGGTCTGCATGCTTCCCTGTTGAGCCTATTTGGATTTTCAGCAGAGGTCTGGTGCAACATGGTGAAATCACACTGGAGAGTACGCAGAATCCCAGTTTGCTACTGGAGCAGCTGTCAGAAAAGGCTTTGATCTCAGAGGAAACCTCAGGAAGGGAAAGATTTCCAGGAGGAAGAATTAATTAAATTCACTGATATTATCAGCTGGCTTAAATTGTTACTCTCTAGAAGAAAGGAGGAAATAGGACTGAAACTGCATTTCAGAGACAGTCATATGTTGAGAAGTCAAAATATCTCTCCTAACTGAACAACTTACAGCCTTTTAAATGGAGGCAGAGGCAGCCAGGATTAAGTTTTCAGCTTCCCTGTGCCCAGAATGTCCATTTCCTAGTAAATCCTGACATCCAACCACCAAAGGTCAAGGCCTCTTGGAAGCTACCCCTTGAAGCAGACTTTTGTCCTGGAGTGGTGGCTTCCATATATATTAACAGCCTTTCAGACATCATTCTCCCTTTCACCTTCGTTTAAACTAAAAAAAATAAAAAAGTTTCAAAAGGGTCCCCCTTGCGTTGTGACAGCTAGCAAATTAAAAAAGCACTCATCTCCTGGAGCTGAAAACTGATCCCTGTGCCACATGCCTGAAGCATCCAGTTATGACTTTTTTATTCCTGCTGAATAAAAGTCCAATTTTAATAAATCTCTGATGCCTTCTAATCAAAACTCAATATTTGGTGCAATATTGTTTTTGCATAAATATCCTGTTCAGATCCTAGCTGGAGCACGCAGCATCAATCTTGAGGAAACTGAAGAAGTTCATAATAAACTCTCAGTCATATTTGCAATACAAGATTAACACCATTTCTGCTTGACTTGGCTCAGTCAAAGTCCTGAAAGTCCAGTAACACCCAGAACAGCTGTGATTAAAGCACACACAATGGGCTGTCGTTTGGGTGGACATTATATTAATTACAGTCCTGCTGACTTCAGAGAAGAATTGTTCTGCTGTCCTTTAAGATACCAAGGCTGTTGTAGTCACATATATTCCAAATAAATCTTGAAAAATTGAGAATAAATCTTAAAAAAAAAAAAAATGTTCAGGTAGAAATTTCATTAAGATTGGAAACTTGAAACTAGCTCTGCTGCAACAGGGCAGATTCAACTTTCTAAAAATTATGTTTTCTTCAGATATGCTGGCTGGTACAATTCTCTTTGCATGCACTGTTACTGCTCAGTATATGGGGCATGACTCATGATACATCACAACACAGAGTGATAGCTAGAGAAAATTGAGCTTCTGAAAACTGAAATTAAAGGGGAAAAGTCACAGGAATAAATAATACAATAGACAGATAGGGCTGGAGCATACAAATGAGATGTCTCAGAACAAGTTTTGGCCTGTCATCTGGTCCCTGGTAGTGGACTGTGGACATGCTTTATCTTCCTGGCATCCTAAAGGAAGTGTGAGATAATTAAAAGAAGTGAAGCATGAGGCTGCCTGCTACCAAGTCCAGGTGTGGTGGTACTTGAGGGTCAGAGATCTGCGTACTTTCCAGCATCCTCTCGTTTTCAGTCCTCTGATAAACAGCCCCAGGCCACCAGTCAGCTTTGCCTACCCACAGCCACAAGGACACCTGCAGCAACTTCCCTGAGTTTCAGCACAGTGACCCATTCCTGCTCAGCAAACCTCCCAAGCGGTTTCTGCAGCTCTGCCCTGGATCCAAGCACAGCCACACACCTCTCCTGGGAGGAAAGCTGCCGTCTGGCTTTGCCCCCTCAGTAGAGACATTTGTGGTACAAGTGTTAAGTACTGCACTCCTACTAATTTTTTCTAAATTAAATTTTTTTTTTTTTTTTTTTTTTTTTACTTAGGAGTCTGAATTGAAAATTTTTCTTGCAGTTCTTCCTAAGAATTTCATATTTCTTGGGTGGTGTCTTTTGTGGCATTAAATGGTTTCAAGTTCTACTTGCAACTAATCTCTTGGCAAACTTTGCTTTGGTTTAAGGAAAAGACTGCGTGTTCCTTCCAGTATTTGGTACTCCTCCATACCTTCAAATGCACGTGCAGAGCATATTGCATGAGCCAAGCAGAGCATGCTTTACCACCTCTGCTGCTTCCTTTTGAGAACAGAAGAGATGGCAAGTTTGGCAACTGGAAGGAAAAGAAAGAGGGGACAGAGAGATACCAGAGAGCAAAGAGAAGGAACAGTCCTCTAAAAATCTCTTGCTGCTGCAGATAAACATGTGTATGTAAGTTAATTATCGGGCCTTTTTTTTTCCCAAAAATGACTATCTCTCAGTAGTGAGATGCAGAGACTGATGTTATAAAAGGGTGTATGGTTTTAAATTAAATTAAAAGAAGACAATAACTTTGTAATGGCTTTTCCAGAACATAATCTTCCTTCCAGCAAAAAAAATAATCTGATGTTGTTGTAGAACTGATAAGCTTTTACACCCAAATAGCCACAACATTGCAAACTAAAGCCACAAAACTCATGTATTGTTTGTTATTCTTAGACTTACTAGCTTTGCACTGGGCATGCCACCTGCCCTTTTATTCTGCCTTTCTTTCCATACTCAGAGGCAAGCTGCTGAAACACTTATCAGACGTGCTGGGATCTACATGCCCAGGAATATGTTGGCCCACCCACACACCCTCCCACTTGTCAGACATCTTTTGTTAAATCAATACCACAGAAAAGCCAACAGAAAAGATCATGTCTTTCTTTGTGCAAGTGCATATAGAACTTCACCTCTGATCACCCTTGAAACCACTGGGAGCAAAATAACACTGGCAATGGCCTCCAGTTTCCTGAAGAAAACAGTGGTATTTCAGAGGTTTAAATGAAATATCTATGCTCCATTCTTGATTTTAAATGATGGTCTTCATCCCCAGTGAGTCAAGTCCCAGTGGTGCTGGAGGGGTTTTGTGTGGGCAAGAAGTTTTAACTGCCAATAGCTCACGGCAGGATGGAGTTCAGACTAAACAGGTCTTAATCTGGCTTCCATTGAAGTCAGCTGAAAGACTCCCATGGAGAATATGATCCGACCTCTCACTGCCTGTGTTCTAGTGTTGAAAAGAATTAAGGAGCATGTTAAACAAAGATTAAGAACAATTTTTAAAAAAATGCAATGGAAGAGGGAGAGAAAGAAAGGACAGAGATTGATGCATCTGGAAGAAAATGTAAAATTCAAAGACAACAAAAGGTACATGAACTAAACATAATCATTAATAATTAGAAATTTTAAGTTGAATGTCTACATATGCGTTCCTTAAAGAAAAACATACTGGATCCAGTAAAAGTCATATATGCCCACCTAAGGAGATGCCACAGCCAGGGTGAGGGTGATGCTGTACAGACTGTCAGTATAGGAGAATGAACTTCCAAGTCACTTCTGTGTGAGGCAGTATGTCCTGGATAAAAGGATGCTAGCTCAAAGACACCATCAAATCCCTGTCTCTGACTGTGGGAGAACTCTAGTGCAACAGTGTAAAAAAAAAAGGTTTGTTAAATACCCTCCCTGTTTCTCAGACAAAGGATGTAATTGCTGATATTAAAAACAAGAAGGAAAAGTAGAAATCAATAGAAATTGATATGGAACAAATTACAATACATAAAAATTGATTCTAGATTTTTCCTTAGCGTCTTTAATTTTCCTTTTTTATGTTCTGCACATTAAAACTTGGAGTTTATGCTGAAGTTACCAGTGAAAGATCTAGGACTGTCAGAACTGAGAAAGAGGTTTTCAGAGTATGTTCAGTACAGCAGAACTTGTATTAAGAACTGTCAGTGTTGATGCTGAATTTCTGGTTCAACACTAGGCAAATACTGCTCCAATCTTTTTGGAAAGTCATGGCAAAAGCTACTCACAAGGAGGTGAGTCATTTGTAAGCTGACCCATTCAAACACGTTGTGTGCTGGCACCTGTAGACACAAGATATCTCCCAGATGGATAAACAGAGACACTTTTTCTCTAAGACAAAGAAACCGCAGACCTTCAGATCAGGACAGTCGCATCCTGAAAATCACTGAAAAGGATATAAGCCCTACATGTTTCCCACACAGTCCAAAAGAAACCAGCAGGATACTGTAGGAATTTGGAAAAAAAAAAAAAAAAAAAAATCCTAGGATATAGTAAAAAAGAAATATGTGGCTTACTGTAAGGGAGATTGTGTTACAGGCAACACAGATAGGATGAACAACAACCAACAGTTACAATTTAGGTGCTGCAAAACCTGGTGCTGGAAAAGGCATCAAAAATGATACCAGACACGTCAAAAATTACTTCCAGCCAGGTAGTTATTCAGAAACTCATCAAAAGGGTGATTTGTGAGTAATTTGTTCACCTGGTGTTATTACTTTCAGAGAACAAGGCCAAGGCCAATGACAAGTACTTTCATCCAAGAAAGGCATAAAAAGCACCAAGGACTCAGAGATGAATGAGACAAATTCAAACCAGAAATAAAGCCTATGTTTTGAGGTGGAAGGATAACTGACCAGTTGGGCATGACACCAGAAGAATGGCAGAGTTTCAGTCTGAGAAAGAGGTGACTTAGAAATAACCTTCATCTTGCACTGAAGCTATTAGCCTCAGGACAGCAATAAACCTGCAAGACCAGGAATAAGCCAGGAAATGTGGGAGATGGTGTAAGGGTCACATCTGAACTTAACCTCTCTGAGCCTTTGTTGAAAATCATTGTTATTAACCTGAAACATAAAATGGGAATGAATCGCTAGAAGACTTTGAGAGACCTTTCATTATAAGTATCCCTGCACCAAGTTATTGAGTGTACTTCAAAGAAACAGAAAGGAGCAATTGTGCTATCCAGGAACAAGGAGTGGAAATTATTTTAAGCCTTGAAAACGGCACTTACTATTTCAAGAGGTGTTGCCCAAGTGTTTGCAGCATTAATCAGAGTTTTCAATTGTCTAATCACAGTTAATGTTAACCTCGAAACGAGTTATTAGTCAGCCAGCCACTGGGAAGAGGAGGGAAGACTTTGGTGTCACACAGGTGTCAATGAAAAGCAACTCTAAGGAAAGTAGAGGAAACACAATAATGTAAAAAACACATATAATGCAAAACACACACATATTCTGCCTCTGGGGATTGCACCCATGCCAATGTGACCCACACATGAGCAAAAACACTGAGAAGCAGCCCTGTGTGCAGCTAGATGCCTGCTCAGCCAGCCCTGTAACATGCAAAGAGCTTCCCCAAAACCCACTCTTAGATGGTGAGCAGTAGCAAGTAGCAAAAGTAGCATGCAAATGAAACACCAGGTAGTGATCCAATAGCCACTTGTGCTCTCCTGTACCCCGAGGCACTGGTTTTGTGGAGGAAAAAGGTTGGTGAGCTTCGGCAGATTCCCTTGGTGGCCAGCCCTGTGACCACACCTGGAACCATAGCCAACATTTCAGAGACCCACCTGCTGACCTGGGCAGATGTGGACCTGCAGTAGCAGGAGAGAAAAGAATAACAGCTGATACAAGGAAATGATCACCTGGTTTGCAACTTAAAATGATTTCTGGATATTGCTTAATAATCCTGCTTGCCCTGACTGTTCTGTGGAAACTTACCAAGGGCTACTGTGTTTGGGAAAAAATAAGAGACATATCCTTGGAAAGCAGATGTGTTCTAACAAGTTGAGTTTGTAGTGGATAGATAGCCATATATGGGTGGTAGAAACTAATATATACTGGTGCTTTTAGGTAAGATAGAGGTGGTAAACCAGCTGGAACCACTCTTGCTGTTTAAGAAATTGGCTAAGAGAATCTGCGTGTGCTCCAAGGAAAAGTATAAGCTGAGAAAGACTATAAGCCTTCCTCCAAAAAAACCCCAAAGATGAGAACCAGGAGGCAATGCACAGGCACAAAGATAACATAAACTGCTGACAGCTGCCTTTTGAACTAACCCCGCCTTACTCATGCATATGGATATTTGTATTATGTAATCCAATGAATATGTATATCCACACTCTAGAAATTTCTGGTAAAATGTGCTGTTGGTGTGCAAGCTTTGTGGAGAAATCCCCTTGCACCCCAGCACTGGAGTAAAAATACCTGCTTCATAACTCTGAGTTGTAGATTCTGTTTCCGCAATCACTGTCACCATTGATCGAGGGCATGCCCGTGTTTCTGGCACTGCTACTATGTGTGCCCTGAGTAACCCAAGTGTGAGACTAACATCTGGCTAGTACCAGCGTATTAACTTTGCAGTTTCATTTTGCAACCTCAGATATCAATGACCATACAGAAAAGCTCAACTATGCTAATGGAGGTACCACTGGCTTAATCTTTTAGGTTAAGGAGACAGGCACAAAGAAGTATGACCCTAATTCTTCCAGGTAAATTTCCTGTCAGGGAAGAGGATCAGAAAAAAATTATTTTGAAGAACTACACTATGAAGTCCCACCTGTTTCTTAAAGGTGGACAGACTGGCATGTAGTGATCAGCCATATGAGTTTATAAGACCCTGGTGTGAGCAGAAGATATGCAAGTGTGTGTCTGCTGGAAATGACACAGAACATTCCTGATCAGTACTTTGAAAGCAGCTTTTCCCCCACATAACCGTGTAATCTTTCAGCACAGTCCTGGGAATGATCCTATTTCCAGTACCCCATTTGACTTTGTTGTTGATGTCATGGAAAAAAAGCAGTCAGTTGTTTACCAGAGCATTCGATTTCTTATCAGCAGATCTGGCTATGAATAATTATACCACATATTAATACCATAGTAAGCCAGCTAATGGGCTACAGACACCTAACAAATAACAGGATGAGAGAAGAAAGGGCAGATTGGCAGGAGGTTGTTTGCTTTTGCGAGGGTTGAATTATAGAACTGGCCAGGCTTCAAAACTATGAATCATTAAGAACATGCACACAGCAGTTTTACATCAGTGAGCTCTATTGACTGTAGAGGAGCTAATATTGATCTACTAAACATATGGGAGTGGGGAAGCAGGTCCCACATAGTTAAAAACGTGTTTTAATATCTGTCCTTTGAATTGTGCTGGTTCCTTGAAACACCCCCATATTTCTGACATCATGACCAGACCTTTATCCAAAGTCTTTGAAATGATAGATGTTTCCTTTCAGGTTGACAGTGACAGAAATCTCTGAAACACAACTGAAAAAAATTATTGTGAGTTACCATGCTTATCATATCTTGTATCTTTCTTATCATATTAACACAGTTTGCAGTACCTACACTGATGTCTATATCCATAAAAAAAAAAAAAACCAAAAAAAACTTGCCTTTCCTTAGTAGTTGGGATTTATCTTCATTTGTGCAAATGGGGCAAAAGCATTGCCTCACTGCTCTGCAGACATAACTGTTGTAAAATAAAACATGAGCAGCAAGAGGCCACTGTACAGCACTTTGTTCTTCACTCCTGCAAGGAAGGAAGAATGAATGTTGTAGACCACGAAGCCGTGCTGACCCCAGGGATAGGAAGTCAGACTATGATTGCTTTTCTACCCATAAATACACTTTGTTGTCCATTATTGGAGATAGCACAAGTTGGCCCATTGGCTATTAGAAGCTATTTCACAGGGCAGCAACAAAAAAACTTAAGCAGAAACTATATTCAGCCCGTTCTATGCACATGACTTAAAGACCCTGGACTAACATCAATCAGACCATGACCATATGGGCTTTCACTGGGATGTTCTATCGTATGTTTGCATACAAATGACAAACCAACATTTTGCATAAACATTTTGCATGCTGGCATGTAGTAGGTAACCACTGAATTTGGGACTTTAACAATAACATATTTTTTCTTTATGTGCTCAGTTCATGCTGGTGGTCGTACATGAATTTCTATTAAATATTTCCATCTTTCACCAAATCTTAACATTTTCTTGCATGTGTTCATAAGACCTCTCAGCTAACAACCTCTGACTTTAGTTTTCCAAATATCGCAGTCACATCCCTGTCACTGTGAGCCATAGCACAGGGTAAAAAATATTAGAAGCTGAATATGGTCCTCTTCTTTCATTCTGACAAGCAGGTGCAAATCCATGAATACTTAACAGTCTTGGCAGCCTCCAGTATTAATAATCAAACCTGCAGCCTGTTGAAATACAGAGAAGAATCTCTCTGCAGGGTAGGGTTACGTGAAACACAAGGCATTCTTCCATTCAAATGCTGATTTTCCACCTCTCTGCTGTAAAGAAGTAGCCAGTGTGTGATATGCATCTGTTTCAAGGAAAAGTCTGTTTGCAACATGACCTCCACACATTGTGGCCTGTGCATCACTAAGCAAACTAGATATGATGGGAATATATAATTTCAGGTTTGGCTATTGAAAACCAAGAATATGTGTCATTTAATTTTCATCTGTTTACGACGAAGATGAACAAGGCACGGAGCTCTTTTATTTCTCCTGTTAATCCAACCCACCTCATGGAAAACCTGAGCTGTGGCCCTTTGTGATCCTTTTCCTTCACTTTTATGTAAGAGAAAGAGAGGGAGACCAGAGGAAATTAAAAGAGCAAGGGAGATAAAGTAATGTCTCAAATGACCAAGACATTGAAAAAAATTCAAAACCAGCAACTCACTTCGAAGTTTCCAAGTCTCCAGTTTCCTAGACCCTTCCAGACAGCCAAATTTCATACCCTACTGTGGAGCACAACATTATTGGACTCTTCTCCTTCAGAGAAAGCACATGTGGTTTAAAATTATAAGGGACAAATAAATATTTGCTCTAAGATTTATCTTGACGTGCAAGATCTCAGGGAAGGACCAACTTAGGGCTGATTGGCTGCCTCCCTTACATGAACATTTGATAATTTAAAATTTGATCACTTTAAGTCACTCAGTCACAATCAAACTATAGGTCAAATTGCATCCTTATTTTTCCTAAAATGCTTTCGGAAACAGAAGAGATCACTGAAAATATAAATAAGAGCAGAATATATTAGTTATTTACAATCTATCTATGTGCGGTCAATAAAAAGATTTCACCACAGAAAGGAGAGGGTAAGCTAATGCAAACAGACTGGGCATGGCAAAAACTTTCATTTAATGTCAAGTGTATTTATGAAACTATTTTATTATGTATTTCTGAATGAAACACAGTCTTTCTGACTGCAGTTGACTTGCACCTGGATAAATGAGAAGAAAATCTGGTTTACAGAGGAAGGGAGAAAAAAATTATCTAGCAATCCTTATTTCCCTGAAATAAATTGTGAATACTTGAATCTTAAGGGAAATTGGAAGCTTCCAATAACTGAAAGTTATTTATGCTACTTATACAATGATCAGGTTCACACCCTTTGCTTTATGATACATTTCTGATCATTGTTACTCAAAACCAGTTTGATTAAAAAGTGATCTTATATATAGTATGAATTCTTTTCTTTGGATGGGGCTTCTAATAATTCCAATAATAATAATAATAATAATAATAATAATAATAATAATAATGCCTATTAACCGTCCTCCCTTTCAATTTCACATTTTTCAGTGCAGACAAAATCCCAGTAAAGCTTTCACATTGACTTTTCTCAAGCATCGCGTCTATTGGATTTAAACCACTGCATTGCTTTGTATATCCTCAGTTTAATGGATCTTGCACCTGCTGGACCTTGAGCAAACTCTATAGAGGAAGTCAATAAAGTCCAATAGGAAAAGGAAACTGGCTCTGCCTGGGGCTGTGAATTATCTTCTGTCACAGTGCAGTTACTTGGCTTGCTGGAAGGGAAGAACTGAGCTTCAGGAATGGTGGGCAGAAACCAGAAGAGAGTAGACTTTTCCAGTTTTGCAGCACAAGGCAATGCAGTCCTTTAATAACCACAGGGATAGAGAAGACTCACTTTGAAAGGGATACCAGAATTTCATCTGAAAGAAGAACCCAGCATTCGAGTGGTCATGAAGATGTGAAAGAAAACAAGACAAGACACCTGTTCTGCCCCATCTGATCTCTGGTTACCATGAGGCTGCCCCATTTTAAGTTTTGTATTTCTCACTGTCAGTCAATTTATTCAACGCTGTTTGAAGTAATAGAGTCCACTGAAATAATATATCCCCACTGCTTCTTTTCACACCGATCCTGCACTCTGCTTAGAGCTTGAATTTCAAAGTTTCATATTCTTTCCTTGCACATAGAGCTAATTACCTTGGCTAGATGACAGACCACATTACTCGCAGAGTGACACTGGTGAACCCAGCGAATTAACTGAGGATCACATAACTTCACAGTCCCCATTTCAATGAGATGTTAAAGTGGAAACTCTTTTCAGAGTTGTCATTCTCTGTTCTATCTCCACCTCCCAAAAGAATTTTGCCCAAGAAAGGGGCTGTGGAATGGAGATTTCTATCAATAAAATCAAATTTGCAAGAGAAAGGGCTATGCTGTTCGCTTCTTAATAGGAGGCTTCAGTTACTTACACTGTTCATTTGTTTATTTTAATAGCAATAAATATGTGGAATTGTAATAGAGATCTTATCATAGGAACTAAACTGAAAATAGGAGCCTGCACAGTAAGTATTCATGTGGCATTATCCATAATAGAAGCAGAGATACTGCTGCTATTTGAATTAATGACCAAGAAAACCTGAAGCTGAACCCCCAAGGAAAAGGATGTACAATGCTGTCTCCTCTCCCTGCTCTCATTTTAAGACTCAAATTGGTTCAAACTGTTAATCAGATAAATATTCAACATTTTTCTTTCCTCTACCATCTACCTCTCCTATTTTTAGGAGAGGTAGATGCCTGCCTTTGGTAGGCATCATTACCATAAGATACACTCATTATGTTTTTCATTGGGCCCAATTTTGAATGCTTAATAAGAAAACCCTCTCTTGTCCATGTACTGCTGTTGAGCCCAATAGGACTCTTTGTGGGGTAATTATTTACATCATTAAAGGTTGTGCTACAAGATGTGGACCTGACTTAACAACATGTTCTATGTTTTAAATAATTTCTATTAACATATTTATTAACCAAGTCAATATGTTGAGGCTTATCATAATCATTATTATTTCACTGTCTTACAACAAATGAGGGAGTCAGAAGGGAGGGGGAGAGAAGCCCACACTTACAATAACCAAAGGCAGGTCTCTGAAAAATGGAAGAAATGAAAGGAAGGAAGTACCCAGGTTAATGGGACACGGAGGAGAGTGTATAAGGGAATATAAAAAAACAGAATGGATGATGGCAAGAGAGTAACTATGATATACAATAATTTTGCAAAGCATTTAATACCATGTCACAAAATCTTAGCTCAAATTGCTTTGGCTGTGAACACTGTCACCTGGACAGAAACTTGATCAACCATCTATAAATTCAGGGTTATGACAGTAAGCAGCAACGCAAAGCCACGAGGTGAAGCATATGGTCAGATTCTGCCCAGATCTGAGGTTTTGTGAGCTTGGATACTGTGGCAAGGTACCACAGAAGTTAATTTAGAAGACTGATTGATTGAAAAAACTGAATGGCAATCTCTGATTTAGAAGAAGGGCAAAAGGTTGATGAGGAAACAGAGCAAATATTACTTAATAGAAACTATATATGCTGATCAGGATGAAAGCACGTAGATCATTCACCATGCAGGATTACAGCAGGCACAAGGTAGGAATAGCATTTTGGGGTCTGACAATCCCGTGAGCTCAGTGACTTATTTCCAACAAGCGTGAGGACTGATGAGAGCAACAGTCAGGATCCAGTGCTTGAGGAAGGCAGGAAGGTCAAGGCTTGCAAAGAGTGGTCTTTGCCCTGACTTCAGCCCCACTGAATCAAACTTTTGAGTCACCCCTGGGCAGAGCAGTCCCACTTCTTACACATTCCCAGGGAGGAGAGGAAGCTGGTGAAGGGCCTGGAGAATAAATCCTATGAAGAGTGATTGAAGGAGCTAGGACTGTTTAGTTTGAAGAAGAGAAGGCTGAGGGGAGACCTCATCACTCTCTACAACTCCCTGAACACTGTAGAGAGGTTGGTGCTGGTCTCTTCTCACAGGTCATTAGCGATAGAACAAGAGGGAATGGCTTTCAACTGCAACAGGGGAGGTTTAGACTTGATATTAGGAAAAAGTTTTTCACTGAAAGAGTGGTCAGACAGTGGAACAGGCTGCCCAGGGAGGAAGTGGAGTCACCATCCCTGGATGTTTTCAAGGGTCGTTTAGATGAGATGTTGGGGCCTATGGTGTAGGGAAGAACTTTGTAGAGACGGGCTGATGGTTGGACTTAATGATCCCAAGGGTCTTTTCCAACCTGAATGATTCTGTGATTTACAGCATGCCTCCACCCCAGGCTGCAGACAAGAGTTTGGGTAACGTTTTCCAGGATGCAAGGAGGACAAATATCTCTGGTGCCTCCTGACCTCCCCAGGAGCAGAGCTACCCCCTGCAGCAGTGACTCTGATATAAGATTTCTCTGATCCTCCTGAATTTGTCCCATTGCCTGATTCAGGTCTTTGGAGAGGGCTTGCATTTGCCATCCCAGTTGCTGTTTTGCTTCTGGGGACCCAGGCCCCTGTGTTCACAGCACAGCTTAAATCTGACATGACTCTATTGAAATCAACTCAGATTCCTGTCTGCTGGTGGGAGTCAGAGCAACCACAGGCCCACTGTGACCAGCCATTGAAACCGCACATACAACTCATACCCGTACAAACAGACCGGCTCTGGAGACCTGATCCACCCACATTTGCTCTGTGGTAGCTCTAATTAGGCTGAAACCCAAGAAACAAAACCAGCTGTCTCTCCTGAAAGTCACAGCTCCTGGGCACAGTATATACCATTCACAAACATCTGGTGAGGATTTAGACCTGTTGCAGTATGCTTGCCAGTGGGTATTTCAGCTCTTCTAATATGACAGCATTACATCTTATTTAGTTCTGTAATCGGAAAAATCAGGATTCATGTGCAATAAACTATTTTAGTACACACTTTAGTAAAATAACCTTTGGAAAGGAAAGTCTGACATTGGGAGTGGCAAGAAAACAGGTTTCTTAGCCAGGTTGTCTAACTACCTTTCCATGGACTCATGGGGAACCTCCCCAGACCTGAAAGCTACACGTACACACTGTGGTGGCAGGGGGTTGTGTCTACCTCCCACCCCATGTCTGCACTCACTGGGGCACCGCTCTGCTTTCCAGGTCAGCCTCACACCTTTCCGCCATGCCTCACACACATGTTTCTTGTCACCTCTGCCATGCCTTCCCTCTCCATCACCACAGGTCATCAGGACTGGGTCAGTGCGGGAAGGTTCATCCTCCTCCTTGCCCCAGGAGGTGCTGGTTTGGGATGGGGGACAGGATGTCTTGATGAGAGCAGGTGTGCAGGTGTGTGCCTCTTTTCCAGCTTCAGCAACTTCCCATCACACTGAAAGAATTACTCCTGGCTGGCTCCTTCCACACCTCCCCACTGGAGGGGCAAGGAAAAGAAACAGAGAGAAAACAGAAATTAATTCCAGCTTGACTTCAGTGCACTTGCTAAGTGCTCCCTGCCTGCCAAATAAAAGCACCATGGTAACAGCAACAAGCAAATTAATGAATTAGAAAACACTGATCTTTGCAAATTGTAGCTGTAGCCACAAAGCCCCATACAAGGGAAAAAACTTATAAATCCAAAGACATGCAACACATCTAATACAACTGCACAGGTCCCTTGCCCAAGCCAGAGAAGGGTACAAAATCACAACCATATACAGGGATCTGAAGGCCTGATTTCAGATGGGGCACTGGTGTTTTGTCCACTCTGATTTTGCTTTTGTTGCCATTAGACTCTTGCCATGGGAGATCTTTGGAGAGAATAATTAAATCTATTGTTATTCCAGAGTAGTTGAATTTATAGTGAAAATCATGAGACTGTTCTCCATTCCAAATCACGCTGTTTTTACAAGTGCTAGCTTCTTGCTCAACTGGCAATACGAGCAAATTTCAGAGAAAAATCTGAATAATCTAAACCTCAGTTTATTTTTTTTTTTTTTTTTTTTTTTTTTTGAGGGACTTTTTGACCTCCCAGTAAAAGAGGGTTTTATTGGAGGATTCAACAAAAGATGAGAGATCACTTTTCTGGATGCTTAAGGAGTACCTCCTAAATGCTAAATGGCAAATGACAAGCAGAAGCCCCAAAGTATTTGGAAAAATATAAGAAATGGGCAACCTACCAAACAGCAGAGCTGCCCCCCCAAAAAAAGAGGGAGAGATTGTTGATTAACAGCTAAGAGTTGCGATGAAGGATGAACAGCTGAGTTTTAGCTTTCTTGAACTGGAGCTGGGGATGACACATCAAGAGGAAATGCCAGACAGACAGGCTGAGATTTCATTTGGACACAAGCAGATGGGTCTGGAACAGAGAGACTGATCTGAGGCTTGTCCATATAAAGACAGTAATTAACTTTGTACTTACAGATGAGTCAGGTGCAGGAGAAAAGAGGAAGAAACCACAGGCAGACTGCTCTACAAGACTCAAAATGTGAGCTAATATTTTCCTTCCCTGTTTACATGCCCATGTAATAACGTGTGCAAATTTCACGTCACTTGCTTCAGTGATTTCTTATTTTAACACAGAAATCAGATTTTCCACAGCCCTAAACCTTCAGAGGCATCCCACAGTACAAAAATATGGTACTGACAACAGCACACATTTTCAGAAAAACAAGATGTATTTCAGTTTTGGGAATCTAAAGGGTTACTGACATATGTACAAACAGTGAGTTATATATTAAATATTGCACATGAGTGAGAAACATTTTATATGACACTTTGAGAGGAGAAAAATGAAGTCTCACTGGTGTACCTTATTGACAGAACTGGAGACTAAAGCTACCAATCTTCCTTTTTACTGAGCAGATCTGCAGCTTGACTTGAAAGTTGTCTCTAGAGCCTGACAAGAGAGCATCATGCTGATTTAGATGACAGAGGGTAATTTCTTTCAACACAGGATTTGTGTGTGAGACATAGATGTTCTTTGGTTCCTGCAAACACTACAGAAATGCTGCATCCATCAGAAGACTGGGTCTAGAGTGCTCTGTGGCCAACTCACCTTCGCAGAAACATGGCTACTTATAAGACATGAAAGATGTGGATGACACTTCATACTAGTTGTAGAACACCTTGGCTGCTACTTGAGCCAAGACCAACAACTTATTCAGTGATGTTTCAACAGCTGACACTTGCCTCACTCACTGGTCAAAATCAGTGCTGCAGAACTCCTTCTCGGAAAGCTCGGAGATAAAGACTGTCCTTAGGTTGGTGCTTGAAAATGCAGTCCTGTTTCAGTACCTCTCAAAATCTACCCTCTGTCAGAAAGAGCCACGTCCATGTCAACTCTCAGCATTTCATTGTAAGCTTCTGGCTGCTTCATGTTTTTACCAAAGCCCCAATATCCACTAAAACATAGCAGCCCTCAGCTGATTTTGGCAGCTGCACTCCTCAGTAGCCACCAGCTAGTCAACAGCAATGAATATTGTCATTGCTGTTACCCTTCTGCCCACCGTCTTTCATGCCTTTTCTACCTGCAGCATTTTTGGGTAAAGGCAACACTGGTGTGTTTGGTGTCCAGACCCTTGTGTGGATGAGATGGCATGAGGATGTGCGTTATCCAGGCAGTACTGCAGCAGTCATAATGGCTGTACGATGGAGAAGGGTACATGTGTGTGTGGGTGCACCTGTAGACACAACTTGAAAGGGAGATTCTCTTCCTTCTGAATTTTTCAATGCATGTTTTATCTCCTGAAAAAAACATCAGTTTTACCAGATCCGATTTAAGCATATACTGCTAATTTAGTTTGCCATTAAGCACATTTTGCAGTAATCTTTATTAGGATATGAAACATTATTAGAACTCTCTTGGCTAAATGTCGCTATTTTCACTCAAGTACTAGAATTTTCTTCAGCTTCTTTGTCTCCTTTTCTCTTCAGGTCATTTGATGATTGACAGCTCAATGTACTGCAAGGACATTGGAGGGTAAGAAATTACTGTGTGCTGCAGTCAGAAGGTTCATGCTGCATAGAAATATATTCTCTTCATTATTACCTATTTGACAAAGATTTAAGAGGGTTTTATAATGAAGGACCACATGTAAGAGGTCTACAGATCATCGTCAGAAGACAAATTGCAAAAAGCCTGGGTAATTTGCAGTGAGATATACTCACTTACATTAAGGAGTTGATGAAAGCACATCTTCAGGGTACACCACTGGTGCACACCACATCAGGGGAAGGAAATTGAAAATAGGCAACAACACATCCGCATGAAAATTTTAGGAATTAAGTATTCTCCTACTGGAAAATGGGATTTTGTTGAACCAGGAAACAGTAAAATCCCCAATGTTTGTTTGTTTCTCCATTTGATTTACTATTAGCAAAAGGAAAGGCATACATTGTGCCTGCAGCTGTCTGAAAAGGAAAATCTGCTGCTTTTAAGCTGCTACAGAGCACTTCTGGAGTCATAGTTCATTTCCCCATTGCTCTCACTTTTCCCTTTGGTCCTGGGCCCCAGCTGGATCTGACATCCCTGGAGCCACATCAGCCTTTCCAGAGACACCACGGATGCACCACCCGCTGCATCGCATCTTCCCGGTGAGGCAAGGGAGAAAACAGGGCATCAGAGGCACAGCACATCTGCCACTGGTGCCAGGAGTGAAACACAATCTCCCACCCTGCTTTCCTCCTCTATCCTCACCTTCATACCCTGGTGCTGGGACTGAGTGCTTGTACTTCATGATCCTGCACAGCACAGCCTGAGAACCAGTGCTTGGCCAGAGAGCAGAGGAACAGCAGGGAGGAGGGGCAGGGAGCTGCATGTCCCATGAGGGTAGTTCAGGCAGATGGAGGAGCTAATGACAGCTCATAATGCACAAACCACTCAGAGAGAAAGCCAGCTTTACATTCTTGTGTGTTGATCCAGATTTTGGGAACCCACATTAATCTCCTATTTGATGCATGACTGCTCTGCAGTACCAACCATTAGGAACCTCGTACGCTCCCTGGTTCATCTATATAATCCAAAGATGCTGGTAGTGATTTTTGATGACCGGAAAGGTCAAAGAGATACTAGCCCACAATGCAGTAAATCACCTTATATTTTACAGAAAAGTAAAATTAGCTGGTTGGTGAATGGTCGGATAACAGGCAAGAAGGTGCTATCAACAAGGTTTTGAATTCAAGATAATGCCAGTGATACACACATCCTAGTCTGTGGGTTCCTTTGGAAAGCATTCCTGTGTTTAGAAAAGAGACACCAAACACAGCCTGAATGCTCCATTAAACTAAACTCACTTTGCAGGGAGCCGTGCAAAGGTTGTATTACTTTAGCTCATGCTTGCTTTCCTTTTAGTGCTTGGTTTTGAACTGCACTGACAATGTGTGCTTTCTTCTTTGCCATTTTGCAACAGCAAAACAAAAATGATTGCTATAATCAATATTATAAATAAATGCAGAAGAAAATATGTATGTCATTAGGAAATCCCCTCTCTTGTCTAAATGGGACTGATTGCCCTTTAAAAGTAACTCCCATGTACAGGGTTTCCAGCATCACTTTCCCTTAGTGACCCTTCGATGCCTGTGTAGCACATGCTTACGGCCTCTTCTCTTTGGATGTACCACGGTCCTCCACCCAGAAACTTACTTTCATAAACCTTGTAGGAAATTTTGATCTTTGAGACAGATACACTTCTGTCAGATATGACTGATGTTGGAAAAGAGTTAGTAGGTAGGGGGACACGTACTCTGAGCATGCGATCCCATGCCCTCATTTCCATAGGGAATCAAACTGAAGGGGCAAACCCTTAAGATGGGAGGCACTTGCAGCCAGACCGTGATGCTACCCCATCAGGCTACATGTCTGAAGGTGAACTACTTGGGGAACCTACAAAATGTGTAATACAGGGGCAGGAAAACGCTGAGAAGGCAGAACGAGTAATGATTTGGTTGTTTGCTTCGTCACATGCAAGGAAATCTACAAACCTTCCTTGCTCACAGCACTCCCAGTGCCTGCACCAACAGCAATTTTGCCTCCTAGACCTTAGCTAACCAATGTCCATCTCAAGGCAGGAAAAGGACAGGTAGATTCATTGCCTCCATGCATGCAGCTCTCCCTGCTGTCCTGAGTGGTCAGACCCTATACAGAAAAGGGGCAGTGGAGAGCTGTCAGAGATGACGACACTTCTCTCCCTCCCTGCTTTGCCATGCCAGTGACTTTTCCCAACGCCAGCTAACAAACTGGAAAGGGAACATCTGCTGGGGGACTGGTGGTAAGACTGTGGCTGGTGAAGCAGAGCTGCAAGGCCACGGAACAGCAGGGAGGACTGGCATGATGAGCAAGACGGGCTGTCAGAGAGTGGCTGTGCCAGCTGCTCAGCGGCGCCAGGGGAGGCACAGGAGTCTCACATGCAGGTACTGTCTTGCACAGGGATTTGTGGGAGGGTTTTGCTGGTCTGGGACCTCCTTCTGTTCTTCTGTTCATCTCTGACTGAATAAAGGAGAGCACACAAAGAAAGAAAGAGACAGGGAAAGAAGAACATCCTTAGTGAAAAGCAGTCACTGAGTAACTTGGGTGGCCTCACCCTAAGACAGAGGACCCAGTTCAGCTCCCTCCCAAGTCACTGGAAAGGCTCTCATGCTCTGATCCCCTTCGCCCTGGCTTAGAAACCTACAGATCTACAGTCTGGTTCCAAATATTTCCACTCTACAGTTTTTAGAAATTTTCCTATCATCCTGAAGTCAAATCAGCAACAGACAGATGTATTGAGACCTTCTGAAAGTGTTACCCTACAACTCTATGGCCTTAGGGTCCACTAAAAAGGTTTCTTTCTCATGTTGACTGTGTATTTCTGTCTAAGAATGCAATCCTGTCCTGTCCTTTCCCTCTCCCAAAGAGGTGTAAGTAAACAAAAATGGAGTGGTTTTATTCTTGGCAGGAGAGAAAGCACTTTTTTCTGTGAGCCACCAAAACAAATCAAGTTGTCTAAAAAAATCCCCACAACTCTAAGTTTAGTAAGTGTCAGAGCATTGCTTATGCAGTGCTCAGATGATGGATGGGATGCTGAAAGAAGACCAAACCTCAGTGCCACTCTGAATACCTTCTACTGAATAAACTACTCATGTCATCGGTATCAGTAGGCAGCTACATTAAAGGCAGCGCCTTGCCTTGCTTAAATCAGGGCCAAGCTTTAGTCAAGCAGGGATGGGAGGAGAGATTACAGACTTGAAGGTGCTACAGCTTGGAGACAGAGCCCAACACAATGGCCTTACAGTGAAGTGAAGCAGTGTGGAAGTAATCTCCTAGCTTCATCCCAGGTTCAGTAAATCTGTGCTCTAAATTAAAATTATGTGATTCTGAGCTATTCTTGACAGGACTATTTCACCCAGGCAAAGGGACACACTAATGCAGATATATTTGCTTTATTATTGGAACATATATAATAAATGCTATGCAGAAACAACCTTATCTTAAACATGCTTGAGTACTCAATCACTGAAACAGAAGGAAATCTGAATTTTCTCTGCACCCACATTACTGTTTCTTCTTTTGTCTTAACACAGAATTTGGTAACAGAAAGTAGAAAGACATTGAGTTAGGTCCAGTAAAAAAAATACTGAGACTTGTTAATCTTTTACCATTCCTTCTCCACCATCTTTGCTGGATTTTGGGTTCCACGGAGTGCTGTGGACACATTGGCCTAAGCATTGGACACATTGGACTGCCCTAAGAAGTTCCTTGTTCAGTGACCAAATTAATCCCCTGTGTTGGTCTCCCAAGGTTTTCAGATACTTTGCAAGAGAAAAATACATCTGACTTTGCATCTCTGGTAGGAATAAGTGAAACAGAAATGCTATGTAAGACCGTGCAAACACACTGAAAGGGTGAAACAGAGGCTCAGATGTTGTGAGAGCAGAAACCGATGTCTTGTCTGCAGTGGTACACATTATCACATACTCTTCTGGTTCTACAGTCATCCCAAGCAGTTTTTGCTATCATTACAAAACAAAAGGGAATCTTGTAAAACTTTAGACTTTGCCAGAGAATAAGATTAACCAGTGTTAAAAAACTGGCAGCCTTAACAGAGGGTGAAGAGTAGGAATTCAAGCAGTGAATTAGGATGGATTGGTGGGAAAGCATAGGCAGTGCACATTACTGCTGATGGTGCCAAAATTGTCAGAGCATGTGCTTGACCGAAGATCTGTGTCCGGGGCTTTCCTGGACCTCCCCATTCACACACCAGAAAAAGTGGTGTACTAAGATGAGAAAAGTACCAGAAGATTCACTTAGAAGAAGAGTAAAGAATGCAAACATGACCACGGTAGTGCTTTCCATTGCCTAGATGACAGAAAAGAGTTACTTAGTAAGGGAAGTGGAGAGTTTTAAAATTATGTCAGAGACTGTGAATGTCATGTTCTCTTTGTTAGAAGCCTTCAAGTCTCATCAGGAAACAGTTCATTAGAAATTCCTCCACAGCTAGTACAAAATGTCTGCTCCAAATGACTCGAATATTCTTTAACCTTATTAATAAGCTCTGATATAAGAATAGTGTGCCTAGAGTTGCAGTGGCAGACATTGTAATAGTTATCACAGTGCATGTATGAGCTGCTATACAGCAGGTATTGCAACGTTAGTAATTAAGCAGAGTGCTCCTAGTGATGCGGTTCAGACAATGTGATAGTTTGAAGTTTGGTACATCTAGAGGGCAATTTATCCTTTTTTTTTTGGACAGGTATCTATGATAATCACCATCAAAACAGTATATCAGCTAAAAACACTACTGGAAATCAAATGGTGGTTATTTTTAACATTCTTTTTCTTAGTACTAGTATCAGACTCTCGAGTCAAGCTAATTCTCTCAGGTCTTTGACAGCATGAACCACATCTCAACCTCCTTGCATCCAGAGGAAGGATGTGGACAGGGGCTAGTAGCCAGTTCAATAGCCCACATTCCCAGACACACAGGTGTCAGCCACGTGGGCTGTACACCAGGAAGTCTGCTTTGCCAGCTCATCCTTTCAACTGTAAAAGAAAATCCAAGTCTTGCTGCCTGACCTCCTGGTACCTACCTCCACAGAGCAGCTTTACACCTTTCTTTAGCTCTGCTGGCATCTGCCAGACACCTCTGCTACATCACTGATAAGCAATCTCCAGGACCACAACTGGCACAACTGCAAACTTGTACATCCTTGACCTTCCTAGATAGTTCAGAAGAACAGATCTCTATTTCTTATTTGTCCTTGGACGATGAAAGTAGTGGGGTGTAACCTTTATAGGATGGTATTAATGCTTCTCCCGATTAATTTTGGCCTTATCATGTTTTGGGATTTTTTTCAGTTAAATGCAGCACAAGGACTCCAATGCAGACATCTTCATGCAGTAGAGCTTACAAAATCAGATCCTGTTGTCATTCATTTTATCTGTCCTTTTCAAAGGGAAAATTACAAGCAACAACTTGCTATGGTTAAGGGTAGAATGGACTGCTATTCCTTGTAAAGAGCGCTTTTTACACTGCATTCAGACTTCTGCCTGCTGCAATTTCATTAAGATTAGCAAATACCTGTGTTTTCAATGAAGGTTCATCTCATTAGCCACCAGAAAATTAAATGCATACTTACTGCTCAAAGATAAGGGTCACAGCGTCAAACATCTCCTTTGCTCTAGCTAGTCATTGTCTGACAATCAGGAGCCGTAGCATCAAGTTTGAAGCTAACGTTTTTCACATATCTGGAACACCAATGCTTTTTTCCTCCCTGTAAACAGACCACAAGGCAACAGCAACATCACAGCCTTAGCAGCTTTCACAAGTTACCAGTCTCCATGCCTCAGAGTTCAATGAGCTCTGGAACAGGCTGATGCCTATGCAATGGAGCATCAGACACCTACTTGGGGGGGGG
>NW_020799096.1:4730727-4797309 GCF_003259725.1 Athene cunicularia
GGGGGGGGGGGGGGGAAAGTGTATTCATCTTCCATGTCAAATTATCTCTAAAATATGAATATTGCATATTTTACCGTCATCCCTCAGCACTAGCCGATTAGATTAACAGAGCGGGGGTATATCAGTCATCATTCCTGTAACCTCTATGGAGACTGCTGGGTAAGTTTTGCTCCTAGATGTGAGAATTACCACATGGAACACTGGAAAATCCAGGAAACAGAATAAAACTCCTGTGAATGGCAGCTACATGACAACTATTTAGACCAAGACATGCAGAGAAAATTGGATACAGACGAAACTCCAGTGGATGTTAAATATGGATGGGGTACCTTGAAAGAGAAGAAACAAGATGATGTGTCACAGTCTTAGAAAATACACTAGGTTGAAAGATTCACTGCTAGAAAAGAACGTGTGGTCCAGTACAATCAGACACTTGCTGCATTATCTTGTGAAACATAACTTGACGGTCCTTTGACAGATTTCAGGCAAGACCTATTCATTCCAAAAGGGTGAGGCCAAAAAAGGGAATAAAAAAACCCCCAACCTGGAGAGCTTTTTTTAGTGCTTGCCATTTCAGAATGATGACAGCTAATTATAGCAACTTCTCTCTTTATAGGTGACCTCTGCTCACAATGAGTGGTACCTTGTTATTGGAGTAAGTCAGGGAAATGAATTAAATCACTCAGTGTAACACCTCACCTCTTCAAAGCATAGCAGAATCTGGACCCTGCTCAGCTGTGCAGCCATCCTGTCTGCCCCCCCAGTTTCCTCTAGAAAGGACTTACTGCTGTAATGGAGAACACTGCAGCAGTACATCTCTGTGTGGGCTATATGTGACCTATCTGAGCCTAGAAAACTAAAAAAAAAAAAAAAAAAAAAAAAAAAAAAGACAAGACATAATCAACACACCTATAGTCTTATTTCACGTTACTCTCAGGGGTACACTCATAGCTGGTTTTCTACTAATGTGCTAATGCTTAAAGGAACGCCTGTATTCCTGACTTGTTTTCATCTCCATGAATTAATTCATGTCACAAACAGCTCTGTTAGCTGACTACTCAGACATCAAAGGAGACATGAAACTTTGAAGAAGGTGGGGAGGCAAGACATCAGGTGCGCAAGAGATATTTCTCTTGCATCTCTGCTAAATGGTCATGGAAATAAAATTAAATCAAGTTATCTCTTTTCTGGACAGAGGAGGAAAGTTTTTCCTCCCTTTCACTGAGTTACAGAATCAGAACCTTTCTATCATAGTGCCGTTTGCATATTCAAACACTTCTAAGAAAAAAAATTTCTTTTAAAGCCCAAAATATATTTTTTCTGAAGAAATGTTAAAAAGGTTATTTAGATGATGTGACATTTCTTTCTTGATTTTCTTCTATATAGAAATTTTTCATCTCTGACGCAATTTTTCTCCAGTTCATTTTGGCCTCCATTTTTTTACCCTAAGAATCTCCATTGAGCTCCAGGATTTACTTTCTTATTCTAAGCCAAACATTAATTGAATCACTGTAGCTCTTCTTCAGTATGGCAAAAGAACTATGATAAAGCTAAAGTAATTTGAATCCCATGCTACTGTACATCAAATTACTTTGCTAGAAGAGAGAGGAGTTGAAAGGCTGTTTTTTTTTTTTTTTTTTTTACAATTCATGAAATTGCTAAGAAGCTTTGTGCCATGCTCAATATCTGTATTCAGTGATAAAATAGTCAAATATGATGAGCACACATGAACTTTAAAGTAGTTTCAAAGCTTTCTCACTTAAAAGACCTTGTGGGCAAGCAAAGAGAAGGGTTAAAAACTCTGCTACTTTGACCAAAATGGGGAACAAGAATGCTTTTTTATTTATTGTGCTACACAACAAAGCAACGTGTTTTCTCTTCTAGAAAGGCTGAGAGCAATATGTTCAGAAAATATTAGCAATACTATCACCCTAAAAGGTTAAGAGAAGGATTTACTTATCTGTAATGATTTATGGAACTGACAAGTCAGTGTACAAATGGGTCTAGGAAACACAGGGGCAGAAAATCTTAGAAGGAAGTCATTGTGTCAGGGCACTGAGCAGATAGATCCTTTCAGTAATGAAACAAGTGTTCTAATGCATAAATCATGTTTGTCAGGAATAAATAAAAACAGAGTCAAAGTTGGTACCTTCTGTCTTTACCACACACTGAACAAATGGTTCTCTCCATGAAGCATAAGAGAAGAAGGAAGCATTATTTGTTGATCTGCTCCAGCAAGGCATGTCTGAGTGATGTTTTCCACCCTTCAAGTGTTGTTTGTGTGGTATATTATCAATATTGGCTGCTGATGCCAAGGTCCCAGTTGTCAGCTAAGTGCTCCGATGTGACCTGGGTTTTAAGCAGCAAATTGTGATTGTCCCTCCCAGAGATGGACACTGCAGTAAAACCTGTCATTTACTTTAATGGCCCAGATATCAAAGATAAGTATTTTCATGGCAGATGAAGCTGTTTGTTAATCTTCCCCCTCCGGACTGAGACCACTGGGATTGCCATGATTACCCATGTAACAGAACTCCCCACATAAATTAACCCAAGCAATTTCCCCAAGTGTAATAAATAAGCATCAACCTTTCACTGACGTTCACTGGAGGGCATTACAGATGAGACGTACCCAAGGACATATCATTTTGATTCAGCAAATTTCAGCCTTGGGGCAAGAGCAATACTTGACACAATGCAAGAACTGACAAAAAAATCTTCCCAGATACACCACTATTTGAGTGGCATACTCTTTATTGTAAGCTATAGCATTGATACAGTTTAAATCTTGGACAAGTGCTAGATATTCCCCTGCCATTAAAAGAGAGCAGCTGATAAATGACACTCCAAAAAGGTATCATCTCTCCTAACTTTTATGATCTAACATTTAGGCACCTACATTAAGGCAGTTATCTTGTTGCCCTCAATAACTGACACAGTTATCTCCACAGAACAGTTCATGTCGCCTGTTTTAGATACTTATCCCAGAATGTTCTTCAAAGGTGCCTCCCTTTTACCTTTAAGGAGGAAAAAAATTCACCCACGCTGTTTGAGGTGATTTAACATATCAATGTAACTGTGCACTTCAGTAACAGACACATTTTGTTTGCCTGAGACTGATAGTACTCTACAAGTCTTCAAACCAGAAGTGCAAACAACTATGCTGATGTTATTAAAAGTGAAAGAACCAAGATACTGGGTCAGACAGAAAGTGTAGCTAACATAATACCCTGAATCTAACAATGCCCCCAGGAGATGGTCAGGGAGACATGTAAAAAACCAGGACATAGTCTGATATTTCTCTGATTTCTCTAGCTAGCAACTAGCATAATTTTATCCTAAGTACAATCTTACCTCTCCAGATATTCTTTGTGTCACCAGAATTAAAGCAGTGACGTTTTAATCAAAGCATGTGCAGATTTTATGTATATCTAATTTATCAACAATATAATTTCTTGTCTATACAGGCCAGACCCTCAGTGCAGTTACACATTCAGGTAGGATCAAATGTGGTGTAGACATTTCTAAAGGGCCTTGCTTATGGAATAGGATTTTATTCATCTCCATGTCCTGACACAATGTAAAGGTTAAACAGATTAAGTATACACTAGACCTTAGGACAGTACCATGATCTCCTTACATTCAACATAATCAGCAGTGTGTAAATGGGAAACCAGTCCTGACAGAAAACATTAAAAAATGCAACTATCCTGCAGTGGACCTTGGTTTGGATGTAGACTCAAAGGTATTTTCACTCAAAGGATATTCACTGTGCATCAGTCTCACATGGGCTCACCTATTACAGGGAATTAAAAAAATAAGTCATTCAATGTGAATCTCAGCTTCCAACTGGGAAAATAATTGCATATCATGTGAGCCATAAGTAACAGGGGAGAGAGAGGTTTGCGCCATCAAGAATGACCCATTTTTGTAAACCTTGTGCCTTCACTGGATTTGTCACTCTAACTAGGGTTATACCTTTAAAGCCATAACTCTGCGGGTTTGTGCATGTATTGCATGCATTTCTGTGTAAGACAAAACTGAAGCAATGTTCCCCTTCATTGAAGGAAAACTTCACATTGACTCCTGTTAGCTTTGGGACAGGTCTGTCTGAGAAGTCACAGAAAATCCTGTGAACACATATAGATGTACACCTACCTTGAGCTGAAGGAGACAGTGCACCCTGACTTTGCTCAGAACATGCATATGTAGAAAAAGGGCCCACAGTTTGCTGCACCACAGGGACAGAAATAAATGTAAGGGGCTTAACAACGAGAGCTACTAGGGACTGACACTTTTACAGGCAAGAGACAGTAGGCAGAAGAGAAACCGGATCTTTGTAGAAGTATAGGCGTCCTTGGCCTAGACAGAGGAGACATTTGTAAATCAGGGCACCGTCTGCATGTTGTTTCAGCTTGCTTCCTCCAGTAGTGGTGACCCAGTTCACAGACCCCCTGATGCTCCCACGGATGATTTACTGAGCTGTTAGCAGACGGTGTCAACGCACACGCATTACACTAGTCGGTGCAGGACCAGCAGAGCCATTACAGAGAGCCATATCTGTCATCCTTCTGCTAGGCACAGAGCTGTGTGCTGCTCTTGCAGAGAGCAGGTGAGAGAAGTGAGGCTTTTATTCCCTTCCCTCTCTTCCTTAGGAGCTTCCAAGATTTACCAAAGTTTTTTATTTATTTATTTATTTATTTATTTATTACTGACTAATGCAAAGAAGCAGAAGTGCTTTTGGTTGACAGTGTGCAGGAATGCTCTTTATTAGTTCTGCTAATATGTCAGTTCCATTTTTTTCAGCTAAGAGAACTTTTTTTTTCCCACTTTTAAACTATTCTAAAAACCATTCCTTTCCCCAGGGCCACCAACACCACATTGGTCCATACCATACATCACTGCCTCTCAGTGGCCATTCCATTCCAAAGAACACAGGCCAGTTGCAAGGGTGACAGCTCAGTTAAAAATTCAACTCACGCTTAAAGTTATTACAATACTACACATTTCATTGGCATTTCAGAGCAAACTAAGTTGATTGATGGGGGAAAAGAAAGATTTGCCTGATGTATAATAGCATCTCTTTTCTACATTTCTTACATTTCCTACAATACTTTGTGTCTAGAGAACCCAAACTGCTTTTCAGATGTTAATAAATTATCTTTATTCATCCTAAATAATGTATCTTTCCCCATTTCGTAGAAACATGAAAACATCAAATGAGCTTGACTGATTTCCACTTCTGAAACAGCTAAGAACAAACTTGGACTATTCCAATTCTCAATCCCATCCTTGGGCCACATGGAAATATTTTTGAATAAAAATGCAATATAGGTTTAAACCCCTTTATATTACACCAGATCAAAATGAATCCTTCCTTGCATGTCAGGAGTAGGCTGAAAAATTCCTTTGTTCCTTCCTATCTATCTCACATGAAAGAACAAAGGAAGGATAGAAATTGCTTTGTCTAGGCTCAAGAAAATAGTTCCAGTTCCTCAGGCTCAACTGCACACTGACAACAATGGAGACAAAAAACTCTCTAGGTCCAAGATATTTGTTTTATTTCACTAATTTCGCTCCTATCCATGCATGTTATATATACAAGCAGAAAAGGGGAAAAAAAGGAATAAAACTGTTAAAGAAAAAAAAAACAACTCTTTTCAATCTAAGGAATGGAAAGCTTTAGAATTCAGTTCATAATGTTAAATTTACGCTGGTTTTTAGTACAGGCATGGTGGTTCATCCATTTCTAATCCTGCCTTGTGAACTAGCAGTGACAGAACTTCCTAGTTTTCCATCAATGGAAAGCAGGAATCAAATTAACAGCTGACAGTTTACATCTTATATGTGCTCTCCTTCCATTTTGTACTTGAACAATGGTAAATATATGATCTTTATGCGTGGTTCATCAGATAGAATCTATCTGTTTACCTCCTTCTGAATTAATTGAATAATTGGTTTTCCAATTTAAAAGCCAGTTCTGTCAGATACAAAAAAAAAGTACAGACTGCAAAAACATTAAGATGCCTCCAAATCTCCCCTTTTGGCAAGTGAATGAGGACCCTCTTCCTTCTTCAGAGGTTTCCAAAGACTTCACAGAGGAAAATTATATTGAATCAGGAAAGAAGATACTCATAGCCCATTTTTCCCTGATATCTTTTTCATCATTTGGCAAACACAAAGTTCTAGATGTGTATTTTTATGACTCAATCAAGGTAGTTCTCCACCAATACCTCCATATAAAAACCCATCCATAGTGCTGGAATAAAATAACAAACCCACTAACTGCACTGAAAAAACCCCCACAAAACAAAACACACGCACAAAAAAAAGGGCCAGAAAAAGCCCCTAAAAAATGTAAAAAGCAAACACGTTGTACTATTTGCATCTCTTTGTGGACAGCTCTAAGAAATTATGCTCTGTCCATCTTAAAGCTCACACAACTCTAGTATCATTGCAAAATACTAAGGAAACTATCATTTCTGTCAGAGATTCAGTTACTCCACTTACAGCCAGATGCCTTTATAGTTTTATATGTGATTTTACTTCCCAACCTGCTGGGACCAGTCAGTAATTGTCTCTGTCTATTGTCAAACTTAAGAGTCAACAGTATGAATTTGTCTAATTAAAGAGGACAAATGCTCAAAGGATATATACCCTTCAAAAGACCTCACATCTGTAAGTACCTTGAGAGTTGCTTTTTTAGATAAACTATGATGAATTGTCCTTGGTGACGAATGCTTTAAACGTTCCTCTAGTCCAATAGATTTCACCCCCACCTCATCTCAAAGCTTTCTCTTTCCTTTGGGCACCCTCCACCGGCAAACCCACAAAAAGGAAAGAAGGTAAGGAGCAGCCATATTAGACCCTCAATACACATTGTTCTGATTGGTGATGCACACATGTTGACAAAAACACAGCTGGAAGATAAATAACCTCCATGAGGGCTGCTAGTGTGGGGGAGTGCAGGGCAGCAGCTACTGGGGACAGCTGTTTGGGAAGGCTGAGCGACTGCATAGCTCCAAGGTTTGCACCTCCTCCTGGGAAATAAAGAGCCCAATGTGCAACAACCTCCTATAGCCTCACAGTCCCAAGGAGACTTGACTGCAAGCAAGGTGCATATGTAATCCATACATGTGTCAAACCCTAAAACAACACTGTGTGAAATGCCAGAGGTGATTAACCTCTACATTTGGCCATTGCTCGTGGATCCTCAATTTCCTGAAACCTTCACTTGCACCAGCTGTAACTGCAGCACCTCCCCAGCAATTCTCACTGCTCTAGAGTCCTTTCGTGCTAGTGCCAGGCATAGGGGAGGGTGGGCTTTAACCCTTCACATCACCAGCTGCAACCTGAGAGCCTCACATCTGTCAGTGAAGCATCCCTGCTAGTCGAGATAGTGAATTTTACCTGCTTCCCACACAAGGACTCCCAGATCAGAGATTCGGAAAGTGTTGGGTTCCTGTGTGGGAAGAGCAAGTTTCCACTATAAGAAAATGTTAAAAAAGTATTTATATTAAAGCTGGGGGAGGTGGGGGGTAGGCTGTGAGTTTCGGTTTTGGTTTTGTGTTTTTTAAACCTACTGAAATGTCACATGATGCCTGGGAGAAGCCGGACTTTGGATGCCTTGATCCTTATTATCTCCCAGAACTTGTGCTGTCTGGATCAAGCTACACTCCTATGGTTCCCTACAGTAGGTGAACTATGTCTGGTCAAGAGGGACTTGAGATCATAGCAATTATACAGCAGCTTTGGGAGACAGAGAACAACGGTGGTGCTGGAGAGGAGCTTGGAATGATGATGGCTCTAGTGTAGTGGTGTTCGAGACATGCTTTGACTTTAGGCTGAAGCATTTCAGTTTGGAAACAAAAAGTGCATGTGCATGGTTTTTAACTTTCAGTTACTCCATTTTCTGAGTGACATACATGGAACATTTCAGTCCAGAAGAGAGAAATATGTGCAACAAATCAATATTTTTTAAAAAAATGTACTTTTAAAAAAAAAAAAAAAAAAAAAAAAAAAAGAGAGATGACAGGGCAAGGCTACCTTGTAGCACCCTTTCACAAAGTGGATCATGCTCTTCCTCCTCCCTACTGCATCCAATTGCACCAGGAAATCATATCTGTTGTCGGAGTTAGAGTGACACAGCTATCATGCTTAAGAAACCAAAAGAGGAGGATATTTTCCTCAGCCTGATCCCTTCAGAGCTACTGCTGTGACTGAGCAAACATGCAGTGCTCCCACAGCTAATCCCTGGGAACACTAATCCTGGCTGCGAAGTTTTACCCAAGGAGTCTGTTGGTGAGTGATGGTGCCCCTTCATTACGGCTGGACAGGTAGTGTCATCCTGCTCTGCCCTCCACACAGCCCACTGCCTCCACCCATGGGGACCACTGGGTTTTTCAGGGGTATTGCTCACAACAATTTAAGAACCACACACTATGAAGCTTCATCATTGCTGATACATGAGTGCAATTACCTTGTTTGGTGTTTACACAACAGATCAGTGCTAAATCTGTCATTAAAACCTTGGAGTCCTGATGCTTGGCTCCCAGTCACCTGTGGTAGTGCTGCTCATTCCTATTGCAGAGCTCACCCATTAAAATGACACAATACTCTTTATTCCCCGTAGTTTTCATGACACAGAATGCAGTAAGATTACATTTAACACCAAACTTCCATTAGTAAATTGTTAAAATCACCTACAGATCTTCTAAAGACATGCTGTATCAGTAACATATCTGTTATTACTGCACAGTTATAAGGCAAGTTTACAAGCAACCCATTGAGCTACTAACTTTCATGCCAACTGACAATCTTATTAAATTATCACTTACTGACACTTCAGCAATGGGGCTTTCTGTGATGAAAAATTACCTGTTGGACACATGATTTATCGGGAAGAATTCTGGAAAATTTGTTAGCACAAAAGGAACAATAAAAGTTTAGAAAGGGTGATAAAAAAATTCTGGTTTAATGAAAATGATGTTGCCATCTGAAGGTTTCAATACTCAAAAATAATAGTTTCAATGAATATTTCATTGAAACTGGGCTTATTTTAGACAATCTAAAGGCCCTTCTGGCCTTCTAATCTGTGAATCAGAACTGATATTAACAAAGAAACTCACTGGAAAATCAGGAAAAATTTCAAATAAATGAAATTGTACAGCAGATTAGAAAGCACTATTCTCAGTTAAGGTTTTGAACAGTGATGCCATCATCTCCCATTTTTCCAACTAGCTAGGAAGCTAAAGTTTCAAAATATTAATACACACAGTAAAATTAAAACTGAACTGTCAGAAAATATCCAGGACACTGAAGGGAAGATTGTGATTGAAGCAAGTGGCTGAGCTCCCCCTGTGATTCCTGTGAAGGTACAGAAGCCACCAGAGAAAACCAAGACTAAAAATAATCACAGAATCAGATAGGTTGGAAAGGACCTTGAAGATCATCTAGTCCAGCTGTTAACCTAACACTGACAGTTCCCAACTACACCAGATCCCTCAGCACTATGTCAGCCCTACTCTTAAACCCCTCCAGGGATGTGGACTCCACCACTGCCCTGGGCAGCCCATTCCAACGCCCAACAATCCCTTCTGGAAAGAAATGCTTCCTAAGAGCCAGTCTAAACCTTCCCTGGTGCAACTTGAGGCCATTCCCTCTTGTCCTGTCACTTGTTACTTGATTCAAGAGACTCATCCCCAGCTCTCTGCACCCTCCTTTCAGGGAGCTGTAGAGGGCGATGAGGTCTCCCCTCAGCCTCCTCTTCTCCAGACTAAACACCCCCAGTTCCCTCAGCCGCTCCCCATCAGACCTGTGCTCCAGATCCTGCACCAGCTCCGTTGCCCTTCTCTGGACACGCTCGAGTCATTCAATGTCCTTTTTGTAGTGAGGGGCCCAAAACTGAACACAGGAATCGAGGGGCAGCCTCACCAGTGCCCAGTACAGGGGTCAGATCCCTTCCCTGTCCCTGCTGGCCACGCTATTGCTGACACAAGCCAGGATGCCATTGGCCTTCTTGGCCACCTGGGCACACTGCTGGCTCCTGTTCAGCCGGATGTCAATCAACACCCCGAGGTCCCTCTCTGACTGGCAGCTCTCCAGCCACTCCTCCCCAAGCCTGTAGCGCTGCTGGGGGTTGTTGTGGCCCAAGGTCAGCCCCCGGCATTTGGCCTTACGGAAACTCCTCCAGTTGGGCTCAGCCCATGGCTCCAGCCTGTCCAGGTCTCTCTGCAGAGCCTCCCTGCCCTCGAGCAGATCAACACTCCCACCCAACTTGGGGTCATCTGCAAACTGACTGAGGGTGAGCAGATCAACACTCCCACCCAACTGGGTGTCATCTGCAAACTGACTGAGGGTGCACTCGATCCCCTCGTCTAGATCATCAATAAAGATGTTAAACAGGAGTGGCCCCAACACCGAGCCCTGGGGGACACCACTCCTGACCGGCCACCAACTGGATTTAACTCCACTCACCACAACTCTCTGGGCCGGCCATCCAGAGAGTTTTTTACCCAGCAAAGTGTGTGATTGTCCAAACCTTGAGCAGCCAGTTTCGCCAGGAGAATGCTGTGGGAAATGGTGTCAAAAGCCTTGCTAAAGTCAAGGTAAACAACATCCACAGCCTTTCCCTCATCCAGTAAGAGGGTCACTCTGTTATAGAAGGAGATCAGGTTTGTCAGGCAGGACCTGCCTTTCATAAACCCATGTTGACTGGGCCTGAGCATCTGGTTGTCCCACATGTGTTGTATGATGGTGTTTAGGATGAGCTGCTCCATCAGCTTCCCAGGCACCGAAGTCAAGCTGACAGGCCTGTAATTTCCTGTATCATCCTTCTGACCTTTCTTATAGATGGGCATCACATTGGCCAATTTCCAATCAGTCGGGACCTCCCTGGTCAGCCAGGACTGCTGGTAAATGATGGAAAGCGGCTTGGTGAGCACCCAGCCAGCTCCTTCAACACCCTCGGGTGTATCCCATCTAGTCCCATAGACTTGTGTGTGTCTGTGTGACGCAGCAGGTCACTGACTGTCTCCTGGATTGTGGGGGGGTCGTTCTCCCAGTCTCTGTCTTCTGGCTGAGGAGGCTGGATTCCCTCAGTACAACTAGTCTTGTTATTAAAGACTGAGGCAAAGAAGGCATTAAGCACCTCAGCCTTTTCCTCATCACTTGTTACCAAATTTCCTCCTGCATCTAGCAGGGGATGGAGACTCTCCCTGGTCTTTATTTTGCTGCTCGCATACTTATAGAAACATTTATTGTTGTCATTGATTGCTGAAGCCAGATTAATTTCCAGCTGGATTACCTCTCCTGATTTCCACCCTGTACAGCCTCACAGCATCTTTGTAATTATTGTGAGTGGCTAGCCCCTTCTTCCAAAGGCTGTAAACTCTCTTTTTTCTCCTCGAGTTGCAGCCAAAGCTCCTTGTTCAGCCAGGGTGGTCTTCTCTGGCATCGGCTTCTCTTAGAGCACCTGGGGACCACCTGCTCCTGAGCCATTAACACTTCCTTATTAAAGAGCGACCAGCCTTCCTGGGCCCCTGTACCCTTCAGGAGAGTCTGCCAGGGGATTCTTTCAAGCAGGTGCCCAAACAAGACAAAGTCAATCCTTTGGAAGTCCAGGATGGCAGTTCTGCTGCCCCTTCTCCTGGCTTCTCTAAGAATAGAGAACTCTATTATTTCATGATCGCTGTGCCCTAGTCATCCTCCAACTGCCACACTGCACACCAGCCCTTCTCTGTTCACAAAGAGGAGATCCAGCAGGGCACCTTCTCTGGTTGGTTCTCTCACCAGCTGCATCATGAAGTTTTCTGCCACACATTTCATGAATCTCCGGGACTGGTCTCACTCTGCTGTGTTGTATTTCCAGCAGATGTCTGGGAAGTTAAAGTCACCCACAGAACAAGTGTCGTGAGATTTCACCTAAATACCTGTAGAATATTTCATCCACCTCCCTGTCCTCGTTAGATGGCCTATAGTAGACTCCTACTACAACATCTGCCCTGTTGGCCTTCACCCTGATTCTAACACAAAGACACTCCACCCTGTCTTCACTACACTTGTACTCAAAGCAATCATAACTGTCCTTAACATACAGCACCACACCGCCACCTCTCCTTCCTTGTCTGTCCCTCCTAAAGAGCTTGTAGCCATCAACTGGCACATTCCAGTCATGGGAGACATCCCACCATGTTTCTGTAAGAGCCACAACATCATAATTTTCCTGTTTCATCACAGCTTCAAGCTCCTTTTGTTTGTTACCCATGCTGTGTGAACTTCAGATGGGCCAATGTTTTTCCCCCTTCCCCCTTCAAATCTAGTTTAAAGCTCTGTCAATGATCCCAGCTAACTCCTGCCCCAAGATCTTCTTCCCCCTCTGGGACAGGTGCATCCCTTCTAATGCCAAAAGGTCTGGTGCCCTGTATATCAACCCATCAATGAAAAATCCGAAGCCCTGACGGTAACACCAGTCTTGGAGCCACAAGTTTATCTGCTGAGTTCTCCGGTATTCTTCTTCATCCATCCCCCCAAATGAAGGGATGGAGAACAACACAATTTGTGCCCCTGACCCCTTAATCATTTTCCCCAGAGGCTCAGCTCAGATTTAACAGAGCAGAGATTATTTTCTTGCTGAGCCCAGATACTACCAGCTGAGCAAACCATCCTGCTTTAAATGATCACACTTCTCTGGGGCCATGGGTATCATCACTGGACCTTGCATCATCTTGCACCTCAAGATCTTTGGATGCACCACACTGCACCAAGGATGGTGAAAGAGGTATGCAGCAGACTCAGTTGTAAAAACTACTTTACTCTTCTTGCTTGACCCACTTTTCCCCCCTTCTCTCTTTTGTGTGTGGTCAGTCCCTTTTTACTCCCCCCTCCCACACAGACCGCAGGGCGATGCCAGCCCCTCCCCACTCACAGTTTTCAGGGTAACACACCACCACTGCCTTCCACAGGGCAAACCTTTACTCTCGGGACTGAAGAACAAGGTAGGGAAAAACTACAGAAACTAAACACAAATTCTGATGGTCAAGGGTTGGAGCAGCCCTCAGACTTGTCTCGGTGGTTTTACTGTCTTGGTCCATTCAGATGAGTCTACCAGAGCCAAGGAAACCCAGGGCTGAACAAACACGAGCAAGGAAGCAATGACTGGAAATTTTCCCAAACATCAACAGAAATGCTTCAGCTTCTTAGGGAGAGAGACTTTGTTGCTCTGCAACCCATGAAGTAAATATGATTTTGCTGTTTAACACATGTGTAGAGAGCTTGCTGAGCACAGCACCTCTTTTGCTGGGCATGAATTAGGTCCTTCCAGAGTTTTTCTTTGTAATGTTTTGTGTTTGTTCAAATAATGAAAAAGGTTATAGCCTTCATAATAATTACCTCAAACAGAGGCATTAATGAATCATTCATCAAATGAAAGGGAACAAGTGTTATATAAAATGCTTTAGAAAACTTGCCTTTGTTCCAGTAATTCAGCAGCTGGCAGCTGCCTCATCTTCACGCGTACACACACACGGGGATTAAAACAACAAGAGAAAAATTGGGCTTAAAACTACCACAGCCAAAGGCTAGAGGGTAAAATTTTCAAAAGATTCAGTGTGGTTTATGTATTCATATCCTACCCCAGAGCACAAGTTTTAAATTTCCATGACACTTCTCCTCTTGCAAAACCATCATGCTGAAATCCAGTTCCCCTGCTGATGCTGCAGCCCCAAGGCACAAAGGCAAATGCACATCCCCACCCATAACCATACCACACTGGCACCTAGATGTGCTCCCCAGAAGGCTGGGCTCTTCTCAGGGACTGGTCTCTAGAGAGAGAAACCAGTACAACCAGAACAAATGCACTGTTATACCCTGTTCCCACTGCTGTTTCTCAAGGCTGAGGGTGGGAGCTCTCTTTTGTACACTCCATTCAAATACTGCAACTGAATCGTTCCTTCTGCCAAAGGGTCAAACCTGCCCACTTGGGCAGTCATATCTGCTTGCTTAATACATGTGCTTTATCATCTTTAGCTGCTTAAACAGAAGACAGATGGCTGCCACTGGGCAGGTTGGGGGATTTTCCATTTCCCTCCTTAGTGTGATGGGCAGTGTGTTATTGAATAAACAGACAAGACAGATCCTGGGAAAGGTCAGGATTCATTATGAGTAAGAGGAAACAACTTACCCCCATATGCATATAATTGGGCCTGATTTCCATTAACACGAGGCAAACAGACAGCTTCCGACTGGGCATCTCAAGGGACTGTTATAAAAATAGCTGCAGGCTCAACCAAGTTTAGCCAGATGGGAGTGAAGACTAACACAGTAGCCAACAGGGAATCACAAAGGAGATTAGAAAGAGACGCAGGTGACTACTTATCCCCCCGGACAAGTATGTTTCTCCATTAATTGTGAAGTTCCCCAAGTTAGTCTGGAAGGGACAAAACATGGAACCTTTCCAAGTATTTTCACTGCATCTTTTGTGGAGATCTGATACTAAAGCAACCCTTCTTCTTCTGGCTAATACTCACATGTTTTTGACATTATTCTTTCCCTGCTGCTAGTTTTCAGCCAGACAGAGTCTAACTTAGTAGTCATTATCTCAGGAGGATCGGCTGGTTGGATACCCGTTGGCTTTAGGAAGACAGGAGTATCAGCATGGTTGATGCTACAGCCAGCCTTCCACTCTGGTCAGATTGAATGCAATTGTAACCGATGTCTCAAAAAAGTTAACTGAAGTCTCGTGACAACCATGGAGAAGAAAGACAAGAGCACTGTTTCACCAGCACGTTTCTACTTTGAACTGAGACAACATACAGAGAAACTCGGGCACAAACTGTCACAGAGAGCCTGCACTGACATGCCCAAATCTGGTTCAGGTCAGGCTAATTGCACTGTTGTAACTCCCAGGACAAACAGCTGCCCCTGTTTAAGACGGCTAAATTTAAGTTTTCGTCTCAGCAGATGTTTCAACACAGTGCAAGCGCTCGGTGTAGGTCTTTGCACACAATCTGGCTCTGCAGCAACGCATCAGAACCGTTCTCGCACACAGAAGGTACGTCAGGCAGTGCAACCTGCCAGCCTTACTCTGCTGCTTCAGGAGCCACCACCAAGTGCTTGAAAACCAGGTGAGCAACCACCTCCTGTGCACAGCCACACTGGGCCTTCACCTCCCTGCAGCCACAGGGGCGGGGAAACCCAGCTAACCATCTGTCACCTCTCTGCACTTACGGGATGGAGCTATCTTTTGCCTTAAAGTGTCCTGAGATGTAGCTATCTTCAGTTTGCATCACCACATTTTTAAAAAGTAGATCAGACGTTTCAGTGAAGACCCACACCCAGATTTACTCGCATCTTGTGTAGTTTTTCATCCCTGTGCGAGGTGTAGGCCCTAGCACAGAAGCTAAAGACTGACTTAAGAAAAAAATAAAAACCCCTAATGTATGCAGTTTCACAAAATTCCATTTAAGAAAAAAGTGGAAGACAGACATGCTTAATGAAAAAACTCTAAACTCATTTCAGATGAGATGAATGAATAGAAATCAGTACTGAATGTAAAAAAACAGTGGCAATGCAGAGCAAGAAGTGGAAGTTCAACACACACTTGAATGGGGCACGGTGCAATTTTCAAATATGTAGAGGTTGCATCCCTCATTCAAACGTCACAAGGGGTAAGACCCTCCTGTCTTGCAAAATTAATGTTTTAATCTTCATTTAACCTTTACTATGAAAGAAAATATAAGGTCTTTGGAATATAGGTATATGATAATACACAATATTTCTCAGCAACTGCATGGTTAAAGCCCAGTAGACTCACTTCTTTCTTTTTTTTTTTTTTGCCACCCCAGGAGAGTTTAAATTTTTAGAACTTGATCTGGTGAGTCTGCAGATAACAGTCCCAAGTTTTAGCAATCCACATCTAATTGGAAGAATAGCAATGCAAAGCAACATAATTGATGTAACCTGCCTGTGTTGGACAGTGAAGAATCTGCCCGAAGAAATGAAAAATGTCTGCAGTAGTCACTCCCTTTGCTGACAGCTAGAATTTTTCAGATGGAAAATGCTTCCTTTTTGCTATTCCATACCCCTGAAATTATCATAGCCTATTAATATAAAAGCAGAAAATGGCACCATTCAGGAATGTATTCTTGTTACATAAAATGCCATAAATACACCATTAAAGTTAGGCTGTGCTTAAGCGTCATCTGTTTCAGTGCAGATTTGGGTGCTCTTTTGAATGGACACCTAAATATACTGTAAGTTTTGCAGGACACCTGTGTCCCCAGAGGAGGTCTGAGGTGGCCAGAAAAGCACAGCCTTCCTGCAGAGGGGCGGCTGCTTTCTCGCTTAGCCTGCGCACACTCTCAGGATGCTGCAGACATGACCCACGGGTCCAGCCTCAGCTGCCTGAGCCAGCATGCTCCATTAGGTACTAAACCACAGGCATCTAAGCAAGCCTGGCTTGTAGAGCCATGACGCCAGGAAAGAGCACAGCAGGCCAAACATCAGGTGTGGTTAATGAGGACGGCATGCAGATGCTCTCCACTGGTGGAAGGGGATGGAAATGGCAGTGACGTGTGACAAGGAAAATTAAGAGCTGCCTTTGATACATGATCATTAACTAGCACCTCCATGCAAGGTGCTAGTCTTTGACTTCCCTCCCAGGCATGTTACAAAGAAATTAAGGAGAACGTGCTACTGGTGCCTGGTGCTCCCGGGCACCGCTGTCATAGGAGGACAGGGGAACTCAGAGTCAAAGGCCTGGGCTTTTGCTGACGTTCTCCAAGGTTTTGTCTCTCCATTGACTTAATCTGGACAACGACAAATGAAGAAGGTTGGCTTTTACTCTGTGTGGGTCAGAGGCACTGCAGCCATAGTAGGATATTGTGGGAATTGCAGGTACTCCGAGCCTACCTGCTTCCCTGAGCATAGATGTGGCACCAAGGGAGAGCAGAGGCACTAATTAACTGGCAAGACTGGTTTGATAAAATGGGTGATAAAATGATGGAACTAAAGAACATCACTAGCAGTACTAGCACTTGTAACTGAGGTGAGCAATGTCATCCTAAATGATGATGGGTATGACTAGTCTGGTTTGGACAGGGAGGAAACATCATTTGCTCATTAAAGGGATTTCTGTATCTTTTCTGTAGTTCCTTGTGAACAATGTTGCTGATGTTTTCAAATGGATGGGAGCACCCCTAAAACACAGTAAAACTGACTGTTGGCTTAGCTACTACAGGGAATGTTCTCAACACTGAGAAACCCAGGTAAGAGTTTCCTGCAGGTCTCTCACTGACAACAAAACTGGTAGGAAAAAAAAAAAAAAAAAAAAAAAAAAAAAAGTATTTTTATATATATATATATCTGTCTTGAAAAACTGTCATAAGAAATGCAGCACAGTATTTTGCCAATGACAATTGATTAGAGACATTGCTCTACCCTCCAAAACACTTTGGCAACTTTCCCAAAAGAGATGTGATTTATTTTTTTTAATCTTTAATGACTCTCAAGTCATGTAACAGGCAGTTCACGTAATTCATTAAGCTACATTGCTGTTTTCCTTGCCAGCAGCAAGCAGAAAATCACAGACTTGCCCTTGCACCATTTCTGTGCCTATCGATTATATCATTAGGTAAGCAAATTGGTTACCTCACTTCAGACTCAGCGCTAAATTACAGTCACTAAGGTTTGTCATCACCTTAATAGGGTATCGACTGCCATGAAAAGAATATGTTGAAAATCTCTGTATCCCAAGAGAAGCAATCATGAAGGAACATTCCCAGCTCAGCTATAGTCGCAAGCATGACACACATTGTAATAAATTCTAATTTATAGCAAGGTCAAAATTCAAGCCATTGTATGCGCTGCAGGCACTCATTTTAACAGATCATATAGGCTACCCATCAAACACAGATTTCCCTAATAGTTAAATTGCTTTGTCAATGGACAGCAAACTGTCCTCCATGCAGACAGGATGTGTTAATGAAGGCTGAACTTCTTAGGGAACAGAAATGGGGCAGATTTACAGGATCTTCCCACGGCAGGGACGCTCATCTGGTCCTGTGGGTCCAACTCTTGCATTTCATCTCTGGCTTTGCCACTCCCTTTACTGAGGGTTTTGGGCTCTGCTCACCTTCTTCCTGGTGAGAAAAGGAGATTGTACTGCTTTTATCCGCCTGCAAAACAGTCCAGATGAGGGGAAAAATTGGTCAAAGAAGTGATGAAACCTCACGACATATAGGAGTAGCCTAATCCCTTGTCTGACTCTTTTTACTCACAGAGTGCATACTTTGAACAGGAACTACAGCCAGCAAATAACCTCCTCTTGCCTGCTCTCAGACCCACTTTATAGCGCAGACATAGTGAGAGCATTTTTTTTCTAGGCAGGTCAGCTTAAAATCCTCTAAGAGCCCCAGAAGGATATACCAGGACATATATCAGGGTTGACAGCACATCCTGACTTCAGCTGCAGGGAAAGCACATTATCACCGCTCTGAAAAATACCCCAGCCTGCATTAAAGGGGTAAAGTCAGAAGGCAAGTTTGTTTACGTCCTGAAAGCAGAAAGATGGTCAGAGATGGCTCTTGATGTGGTCAGGGAAGATATCAGATACCCCAGTGATAAGGTCTCCATTCCGCAGCAGCCCGTGAAAAGGTAGACCCTATTTCATCTGGGCTACTGACAAGTGAAAAAGTAGATAGAGTCTTCTGGAAGGACCCCTCTGTTAGTCACAGAAAATGTTCATTGATTTCCATCGGCTTTTAGATTAGGCTCTTAATTACTGTTAATTTAGGCTGGGGATTGCAAAGTAATTTAGCAGCAAAAAGGCTGGCAAATACCTGAACTGCTCAGTCACTCTGCCAAACACTGTGTTTAGGTTCACTTCAGGTTTGGGGTGGACATACAGGTTCTCACCTACTTAATCTAGAGAAAACAGTCTGCCTGGTTTTTGGTTTTATTCTGTAGCTCACGCATATCAGTATTCCTTCTGCACATCCATGTACACTTTTCATGGGGTTTTGCTAGAAAAGAGAGTTAGCCAGCAAGTTATTTGTGTTTCCTAAGAAGCACCATTAACAGTGTGTGACAACCCTGCCTGCAGCAGTATGATTAAAGTGCACCCCAGAAAGCTACGTAAGCAAATCACACAACATGAACCCCACAGCGGAAGGAGAGCAAGACACGGGAGGAGAGGAGGAGATAGAGAAGGATTCTGCACTGCTGCAGTGCTAGAGTTGGAGGAAAACAGCCCCTTTGCTGTTCACTAGGATCTCAGCTGTCATTTTACCTAAGAAATAAGTAGAGTTGTGCATTTTCCTCTGCAATGGAAAAAAATAGTGGAGGACAAAGCACAGGAGCTCCTGTCATGGGAGAGGCCACTGGTCCAAGTCAGGACAATGAAACATTGAGACCAGGGAGGTTTCTCATCCTCTGCAGGTTCCCTCTGAGCTCTGAACAGACATTATGAAAAACCATCATGAGGAAGGGCCTTATCACACCTACATAACACCCTTATAGTGCCAGAACAGTTCATTGAAGGATAAATATAGCCTTGGTGTACAGCTCTCTGGACCACAGCAGCTGGGTGATTTTAGTTAGGTTTCTTTGTAAAGATACTAAGGAAGCTTATCATCATCTCAGGCATTGAATTCAATGAAAGATTCACTCGAGCACACACAAAAGTCTAAGCAGTTCTGCGAAAAATAGATAACTTGGAAGGCCTGACCTGTACCACAGGAATTAAAGTTTGAGGCACATTTATTCATTAAATATATACTCCCTTAACAACAGCCTGGTGTTTATTGAACTGGTGTCTAAACAGCTTTATCAATACTGGGTCTATTTTATGTGTATCTTTTATGATTTCTCTAGAGCAGAAACATTAGTCTTCCATGCAAGGACCCATGGATACTCCGAGAGAACAGTGCTGTCTGGCGAGGTGACACATTCCCTGTCCTTTGAAATTGAAAGGAAATTCGGTTTTTATGCTACTCATTTTATTTGCTTCCATATTCCCAAGAAGTTGAAAAGTTTGGTGCTTTTTCTGGCAGGGCTTCCTCACCCCAGAGCAGGAAGAGCCTCCTGCACTCTCTTTAAAAAATAAAATGCAAACAAGCACACCTGCACAGGCAATCTGTAAACACTAACTCACTAACTTCTCTCTCAAAAATACACCAGGAGAGAGAAATTGTAAGAACAGCATTGCTGCCTGGCAACCTGATTATTTCTCGGGGTTCTTCATCCCTGAGCGTATGGTTTTGTAAGGAAGCCATCTAACTCACAGGTCTTTGCTGCATTGGAGTCGATGCAAGGACAGTCAACCCACTAACTGGGCACCAGCACAAGGAATCGATCCCAGCTGGGACATGGGTCAAGGCTCCTCCCTGTGTCCATGAGTGGTCGTTCCGCCACCTGAAAGGCCAGCGTTTGCCACGAGACATTGCTTGCAGCAAGACAACCCTTTCCCCAGCTCCAGCCACAGGACAATGCACATGGACACTATATAACTCTGCTAAGCCAAAACCAGCAGCAGAAGCAGCAGTGATCTGGCCATGCTGAGCTGTTCATCTTCTGAGGGGAACATACCTCTTCACACCCTATTGTAGGATGCTCTAGGATCCTATGTGTAGTACAGATGGATGGTCCTCTAGCTGAGACTATGAAACCTGAAACTGCACATTCCGCACAGACACTGGAGAGCTCACAGCATTTTTCACTCAAGGTGCTCTTTGCTGCAAGGGTCCTTAGAAAAAATCATAAGGCAGTTTTTCAATAGCACATTGGGAACCTCAGTCCCAGTTTCACAAAGTGACATGATTTGGTGTGTCTAAGCCATTCAGGTGCTTTAAAATACTCCATCAACAGATTATTTTTTTTTTTTTAAACTTCCAATTCCAGGAAGAAGCAGAATTTACAGCAACATGGGAGTACCTGCACCTGGAAAACAAGGCATGGTATGAGAGGGATACAGGAGTCAACAGTGCTTACAAATAAATACCTGAGACATCTGTGCTGAGAGGGTGCCTGTCCCAAAACTCACCTTGTCAGAAAGAAATTAACAATGACAAAATTAACCTAAAACAACAATTGGATGGATTAAGCAGAAACAGGTGGGGAATGCCCAAGAGATTTGAGAAAAGGCATCAGCTTGGAAACAAGTGTGAAAGATGCATAAAAATTTGCAGCAGGGGGGAGAAAAGTGGTAAGAGCAGCAAGGCAAACCCCGGTCCAGCACTGCCATAAGGTTAGGAAGGTTAGTTGTAAGAGGGAATTTAGGCATTTATAGGCATTAATTAACATTTTGTATCTAGTCCCATGGTTTATTGCTAATACTAATAAAACTGATATACAGTTCATCAATTGCCTGTTTATTAGATGCCCATAATGAATCATCAAAGTGCTTTGATCCTGGCTTGATTTAAAGCATGCTAGTCAAGAAGTTTTCCCTGCAACACACCAGAAAATTTCCTGCCTGCAGGGGAGAACATAAGAGGAGGATCAGGTTTAAGGATCCAAATCCCAAATCCTTCACTCACCTCTGAAAATATGACTCACCCAGCAGTAATGGTCCCCATCATCTGGAAGTTTAGAGCACCATTTCAGCTCTTCACGGAGTGCTCTGAGATACAAGATGCTATATAAAAATATTTTATGTTTAATACTTTTGCAGATGTGACATTCCATTTCATAAAGGATAATCAGAGATATATACAGGATAACACATTACAATTTTATCTTACGAATCAACCCCAACAGAGCTTAAGTGCTTATCCAGCAAATCAGAGAGAGAAAAACCAGAAATCACACCGAGGATTATTTTTTAAAACGTTATATTTGATTCCCTTTCAAACCCATTTTGTTGTATTATTTTAAGAGCTGAAAGAAGTCAGATTAGATATTTAAACTCAGGTGCCTTTTCAAATGGGAATAGATAAACTCAGAGCTCAACATTTAAAGTCTACATAAACCTTAGGGGTTTCTGTAGCTTCAAGCAGAACCATATTGCCATTTATGCTCCATTCAAGGCAAGATAGATGCAGTCCCTAACCTAAATATGCCTGGATAATAAAGACTGTTATAAGCCAGGCATTTTCTGAACTTGTGCAATCAGTTGATTCTCTAACACAGACTACTTGGCAGCCTTTATCTTTTCCCCCACAAGAGTTTTATATATACAGATTAAAGGACCCGATCCTGAGTTTTTATTCCTGTAAACTTCTGAGTATGGCTGATTTCAACCCTCATAATTATGTGCTGAGATTTTTTTTTCCCCTTCAGTAAGTTTCTTACACCCACTGTTTTTTGGGGGTTCTTTTTGGTTTTTTGGGTTGGTGGTTTGTTGGTTTGTTGGTTTGTTTGTTTGTTTTTTTCCCAGGGGATTTATAAAGCTAACATTAAAAAAAAAAGCGCAGAAAGAGAGAAATTTGTACACATAGGCCAGTGTATCAACTGAGTATCAACCAAGATTTGAAATATGATGGGAATCAGTAAGATTTGGTTGGGTTTCTTCTACATAGGAAATAAACTGCAGGAGAAACCTAGCTCAAAGCAGTGCCTGTGGCACAGGAACAGGGAGAGAGGAAGCAGAGTCATCTCTGGTTTATCTTATGAAACTTGTCTATGGTCTCCAGCAAAATTTGTTTATTCCCAAGGTTCTTTATTAGGCTAAGGAAAACTGTATAATCCCCAAAGCTCCTCAGTCTTGGAGGCACTTTTATAAAAAAAAAACAAACTGCCTCTCCAAAAGGCTTCCCTCATAAATACACTCCCTGTAAGCCTTTCAGTGCTGCACGTGGTCTATAAAGCAGGCTATCAAATCCACCTTTCAGTGGCCAACAAAAGGAGCAGACCACCTACTCTTCACAGATGATGTATGCACACAGATGCTCAACAAATCCCCATTTTTTATACAAAATCAAAACCCTGTGCCTTGTCCCTGAAACCTCAGCCCTGTCACAGGGATGTGCCTGACACCTGGCAGATACTAATGAACTTTCAGGTGCTGCAGTGACCTACTTTTAAATAAAATCTGCACAGCAGGTCTAGGAAATTCACCTTCCTCATTCTCTTGGCCTGAACATCCAAGACCAGGTAGCAACTGCCTGTAGCACAAACAAATATTTTCTTCATGGGTTCATGGAGTTCTGGCCACTTTTGCCTCAAGGTGTGCAAAGCAAATTCCATTTCATATGTAGCTTTTTTTCCTTAAGCTATGCATGTGAACAGCTCCCGTAACTCTTTCAAGAGCGTCAGCAGAACATCAGTTCTTATTAAAAGTATGTTCTAGACAGGAAATTTCTTTTAAAGCAAACTACTTACTAATGACTCGAATCAGCCCATTTAGTTTCCAGGCCATCAAATCAATGCAATTATGATTCTTTTCAGTACCCAAATGTCCTTTTACTTATGTCAGTACTACACTGATGTACCCCTCACCTGTGCTCATGTAGGTTTCTCAGACAACACCCTGTTTAGAAACCCCAAGACTTAAATCTTGTGCTTTTTACCAAGAAACAGTCAGCAATGACAAAGAGACAGAAAAGATGCTGTAGGACTCGCACCAGGGAAGACAAAGCAGTGCTAGCCCTGAACAAACCCCCCTGCCAGGTCAATGCCCACCTCCAGTGGGGGAAGCAGGGTCACCCCAAGGGTCTGGGGCATGAGCCCTCCCCAGTGTTACATTCACAGAATATCTTTTCCTCTTGTCTACATCTTATTTTTGTGATGAGCATTTTCACAAGAACAAGGACTACCTGCGAGGAGTTCATCAAGCCTTATGGCTCATGGTCCACCTCAGGTCACAAATCCCCACCTCTGACTTCATCACTCCCACAACAGCCCTGTGCAGGGTCTCCACCAGAAATGTTGATGGTTCAGGCTCTTGGGTCCTGCTTCCAGGCACCTGCTACAACTAGTAGCAAAGCACAAGGCAGAGATGCACAGAAAGAGCAAGCAGTATATGCAGAACTGTTTACAATCCAAACTAGTTTCAGCTGCCATGGAGCCAGCAACACTGTCGTTTTGATACTTCAAGATTTTAGGAATAAGACAAATATTTAAAATTAAATTTTTCGGTGCAACTGAACAGTACATTCAATCTCAAGAACTGGAAAGTCTTGATCTGCTAGAAGAGGATAGGGTCTACTAGATCCCACAACCTATTTGCTTTCCAAGCATTATCACTTTAATTTCATTTGATTTTAAAGTCTAAAAATTCTAATATATGTTGCTAAAAGGGATTGTGTATGAAAAGACCAGAGAGTGTACCAAACATGTTCTGTCTCACTCTGGTACCATTTTAGGTATCCAAAAATAAAATAAAAAATCTGCAGAGGGCCTCCCTCATAGCTGGGCTTTTTATCAGTAAATTCAGCTTGCTCGAGCTTTGGAAGATGACAGAGAGACCTCTTGTGAAAGAATGATGGACTGCAAGCACACATATCACACCACCTTCTTACTACCTTCCTTTGTCTTTTCCCTCTTTCCATACTCCCAGACTCCTTAGTGAACATACCCATTTCCTCTTCCCCATCAATTTCATCTCAGCCACCAGCATCTTGGTGGGAAGAATACACCCGGGTCCCGCAGCTGTCCCGCGGGCCCTCTGCATCTTTGGGAAACCCAGAAGGGTTTGGGCTGTGACCAATGTTCTGTGCCCAAATAACAGAGGGACCCTCACTCTCAGAGAACTTGCTCCTCCCTGTCTTGTCCATGCCATAGGACAGTCCTAGAGGAGGGTCAGTCTAACCCAAGAGGGAGAATGGATTTTCATGTATCAGAAAAATTTCCATTTATTTCAACAGACTTGAAATCAGATCCATATACCTTTCGGAGTGCTTTACAAGCACGTGAAAGTTTATCTTCTCTATTTTCTGGCTCTTAAAGAAGGAAGGATGTAAGAATATGAGAAAGTCAGAGCCAGCAGAGGAAAACAAATCTACTGTGACAAGTAATAGACACCAAAAAAGCCAAAGATGATGGATGGAAGTTCATTTTCTCTGAAATGAGAAGTCTTTCTGCATCTTACAGAGCTTTGTCTGCATTTGGGTGGTTGAAGAGCTGCATGTATTACACACTAGCAGTAAAAGTCGTTGACACAGAGTGCAAGTATATCTGTAAATCTGGCTTCAGTGAGGGATCTCTACACACACATCATTAGTAAACAGAATATTGTGATAGCATCAGGTGAGTTATCTGTGTATCAGTGCTCAAAGAGCTTGTACAGCCTAACTCAGCTCTAAGAAGAGCTTCATTGTCGTCACAGCCTTCCTTATCAGACAGCTTTTTATACAGCACAAGGCTAATTCAACAAGCCTTGCAAAACAAACACACTCCGCCAAGCTCAGTGATGGCCCTTTCTTCCACAGGCTCAAACCCCAGATTCAAGTGTGTACCCCTCACAGTCAGCATGGGACAGGGACCTGCAGCCAGTACCCCAGTGCTGTCTCGCTGATGGCAGCAGCAGTGGGATGGCTTATATGCATGACATGAGAGATCAAGTCTCAAAACTTGGGCAAAAAAAACACCCAGCAGAATACCTGGCATGGCCCAAAGAATCAGGAACCAGAGGTGGCTGCGATTGGTTTACTGGCCATTACAGAGGAAATAGAAATAGCTGAGGCTCCCCAAGTACAGTCTGAAAATAAAGGAAGACAAAATTTGCTGTCAGACACTGGCTGTTTGTCAGTTAAGGGCAGTGATGAACCATTAAAGGTTGACTGCACACAGGCACTCCAGTGTTTTCTTCTGGTGACTGTTCATTTTTTACATAACCTGCTACAATAATAGCACCAGTGGTCAATGTTTTCTATATCAGGGCAGCTGCTTCCAGGCTGTAATTTGGAAATGAAAGCTAGTGACCACCTACAGGGCTGCCAATTCCTGCAGTGGGGACACAATTACTCACCAGCACCTCAAAGGCCTTTTCTCTGCCAGGTGCCTCATCTTCTCATGACAATGCTGGAGGCTGGGGAGCGGGGGGGGTGAGGGGGAAGCTGAGTGCACGAACTTCAAGGAGCAGAGTGCAATAAAATCACGTATTTGCTTCTAGAAGAAGAAAACCATTGGAAAAAAAAAAAAAAAAGCTGGGGATAAGGAGGTTGTTGAGATCCTAAGTCCCCCTCTGATCCCCTGCCTGGTGATAAACTACCCCCCTTTCAGCTGCCTCCTGGCTATCCCAGCAGTTTCAGCTGCTTGGAAATGGCTGGTCCCTGCAGGACCACAGTGTCTAAGCTCCATCAGCCCAGGTCAGCCTTAGCACAGCACAGGAACAAAGCTCCTCAGCTCTGACTCAGAGGGAAGAAAACAGCCCACAGAGCTTAGTAAGATACAGAACAAAATAACACGTTTTATCTCCAGCATCTCCATACACCCTCAGTCTATTTATCACTCAGGGACAAGACTTTCAAGACCATCCCCTGTTCACCTCTGTCTGGATCCTCCTTGGTATCTGATGGTGTCAGATGGCATGTGACTGACAACTTCTCTGCTCATCTCTGAAATGGGAGCAAATCTTGGTGTTTATCTCCATAACAGACAAGCTGAACACAGTGTGAGGGCAAAACAGTAGCCAAAACGGTCAAGCCTTCCAATTGTAAAAAAAAAAAAAAAAGAAAAACCAAACCACAAGGTGTTGCTTGCTGCTGAAGGGCATTTGCTACAGGCACCATTTACACCAGTGAAACAATGCCAGGAAAAAAAACGGGTGTAAGCGTTCCCTCCAGGGAAAGCTGAAGGGATATCAGTGGGAGAAGGAGAGAAGACTGACTTTGCAACCACCTTCAAGGTGTCAGCCGTGTTCCCACAGGGACAGCCGAGGGGTCTCACTGGGTGCTGACCCACGCTGTTGGGACATCCCTGCTGGGACCTTCCTATGGGACAGGCACCGTGTGAGCTCCACCGGGGCAGTCCCTCGGGGCCAGCAACGTGAGGGAGGCTTCCCAGGGAAGCAGGAAGAGGGAAGGTGCCTCCTCGGCATGTTTCCCTGGGGAGATTCAGAATAAAAATACCAAATCTCCACACCTGCTGCCCACGGCACCTATGACGTGTGTCCCAAAAGCTACGCCAGTTCACCCAGTCACCCGGTCCTCTCTCGTGCAGAAGTAGGGACATCATCAGAGCTGTCCTCTGGATCGCACTCCCTGCCGAGGGGCTGTCAAGAAGATTCCCAGTTTAAAAACAGTCTTTTTGTTCCCCTCTGGAGACACTGTGAGAAGACGCCTATATTTAAAATGCTTTTTTTCTGGACTTATTTCAAAGTCAGGGGACTTTTCTGCACCCTGAAGAGAAACAGCTGTTCGTGTCAAAGTTCATTTGCCAATTATTGCTGCAGCCAAACCAAAACCTTTACGTGGATCCAATTCCCCTGCAGAGAGGAGCCCCCTGCAGAGCCCGAGTCTCCCCGTTTCTGTGCCAAGAGCACCACCCGGTGGCCTCCCCGGCCACATCTCTCTCTCTCTGTCAGAAACCGTAATAAAGCTAAAACATTTGAAGGGGAAGGAAAATCAGAAGCATAGGGTTGTGTAAAGAGCTCTATGGGTAAGATGGGAAAAATCTCTGTGTGTTTATTCTACGAAACCCAGCCAGTAAATGAGCAATGATCAAAGTCCTGTATTACGGACATCTTCGTGGAAGAGGGAAGAGTCACAGGGTGAGTCTTGCTGGGACGGCTGAACGTGGAGAACTGCAGAAGCTGTGAGAGAGCAAGCTCTGGTCCCACTCATGTCAGGCACTCACCTCTTCCTCCTCCGGCACCTCACCTCCCAGGAGAGCAGCTCTGCTGTTCGTGGGGGGCAAGTACTGAGATGGGGAGTCTAAACAATCTTAGATTGACGGTGCAAGGCCTGCGCAAAAACAAGGGAAGGCGTAAGGGACTGTTCGAAAAAGACATACCAGGTGCTGATAACATTACTAGGCGACTATCTCCTAGCCCAAAGAGAAGTTTCTTATGGTCCTTGAAGTTGTATGTTCCAGCAACAAATCATCCTAGATTCTAGCACAAACTGGCCTGGAGGTTTGGCCAGGGCCCAGGGAAACAACTGAGGCTGCGCAGAACAACGAGGTGAAAAGTTCATCAGCGAGGAAGAGGAAATACTTCATCTATGCGACCCCCGCCTGTAAATCTGCAACCACCGAACAAGGCCAAAGGAGCTCAATACGCAGGCGCAAGGGGAGGAGACCTGATTACCATGAGAAGCGAGGGGAGGGGGGGTAGACTATGTATATGTATAGGCGTTCTATGAATATGCACTATTTTGTAATATATAAGCCGGACAGGAGCTGCAAACGATGCACATACTTGTGGAGGAGCGATCCCCCATGCGCCCAGCGCTGAATAAACATACCCACTTTATAACCCCAAAAGTTATAGAGTGATTTCTCCGCAAAACAAGTACCACCATCCCAGAGGTGTTGCACCGCACAGCAGCGTGCCCCTGCTCCATTGCACAGCTCCCTGGGCCACCAGCGAGCCGAGGCAGGCCCAGTACCACTGGCCTGGGCAGCGATGGGCACTCATTTCCTCTTTTCTACCCACCCTTTACTATCAGTTCACTTCTACACAGGGTGTTTCACAGGCTTACTGCATGTTTCTTGGAAGCTTTGAAGATCTTGGGACCTAAAACTGAGCATTTAAGATGTGCTCATGGGTAGTTTTTCACATATGGCTCCCAGGCTGTGCCTGGAGTTGGGCACTCACTGGGTTCCCTGGAGCACGCTCACCAGAGGAGACCTTCCTGAGCATGGTGGGGTTTCTGTGTGTATCCTCCAGCTGCCCGAAGCAGAAATACATTAAATAATTCAGTCCTGGCAAGGGAGACAGCCTCTTGGGAAATAATTTATACAAGCGTTTTTGTCTGTTAATTGAAATTGTTGGGAAGAAAACAAAAATTCACACTTCTATTAAGATGAAAAAGGAGAGTCTCCACCTAACAAATAATTTCCAGTAGCTATGCCTCAAGACCTATGTGCAAAAGATAAGAAGACTCCAGTACTTTTAATATACTGCTCTAAGGAGTTTTTATAAGAGCTGAATGGATGCAAGGGAAAAATGAAAGAGGTGCAAGAAAGCCACGCTCTGCCTGGCACAGGAGACCTTATCAAGCAGGCAAGAGAACTCACCAGTTACCTGAAGTACTAATAAAAAGACCTCAAAACAGTATGAGCTTGAGGGAAGAAAGGGTCAGGCAGGTCTAATTTGAGAGTGAGCAGCCTACACCAAACACCCGCAAGCTCAGCCTGGCAGCGTGGCACTGGCTGATGTGCAAGCTTGGGTCACCCGACACACCTTTAGCGTGCTAGGTTGTGGCAACCGTGGCAAAAGCATTCAGCCAACTTATGCAGTTCTTCACCTCTTTTTTCTCCTCTCATTTCTCTTTCCTTTCCTGTCCTTTCCATTTTCATTTTCCTGGTGAGTTGAGAAGGAAAGGTTTCTATCATCTGTAACCAGACCAGCTGGCAGGTCATGCAGCCCTAGGTGTGACAAATACTACCAATGTGTGATAAATATATTCAGCATATACTTCTCATGTTTATTTTCTGGATGTCACTTTGCCTAAAAACAGCCACATCATGAGAGGCGGTTTTTTTGCTAAAATACCAAAAGTGCTTTAGTAAAGATAGAATTACCTAAAAGGCTCTTCACTTCAAGAGACACTTCAAGACACTGCAGCACTGTAAACCTTTATCATTTTAGTTAATAGAAATATTCTCTCAAGTGTTTTGTACTGCGAGCAGTATCATTTCTGGGACAAGTCAGCATCACTGGAGAAAATAAATACAAATGCATACAATCATTAGAGTCAACACACGCATGCACATGTTGTGAAACAAAATGTAGTGTCAGGCTTTAGATTCTTAAAATAGCAAGGCCCAATTTTACAGGAAGACACTGAAAAGACGAGCCCACACTAATTTAAAACAGGTAATATTACCTGAGTACACGTTTTTTCCAGGTGTTAGCAGCCATTTGATGAATATCATCATAGATATTTAATCAGAATACAAAAAAAAAATTAAAAAAAAAAATAGGAAGAACCCAAAATTATGTCTCACGCTTAAAGATCTTTGAGAATTTATTCAGATTTTTGTTTTAAGCCACCATTCGTTTGTTCATAAGCAATGGGTGATCACAAAAGTGTTTGCTTTTAAACCATAGTAACATTATTGGATTTTACTTTCACATAAATGTTCTTGATGCCACAATATGTAAAGCCACATTTTCAACAGGTTAATACAGTTTCCTAAGCTGTATCCTTTCCTAAACATACGTTTTCATTTCATGCTGTAACACTTGTCAGCTTGAATCTACAGATACATCTATCTTTCAAAGCCAAATTTGCAGATTCTCACAAAGGATGCAGGTGAGAAGATGGTTTCTCTGCAGCAACTGCAAAAATTTTCCTTGCCACTCACATTCACTGTGTATTTCTGCAAGGACTGTTTTCAGTAGAGAAATTTTGAAGAAAGGCATTGGATTGGTTTTGTTTGTAAGCTGCTGTTTACACCCAGCTTGTACCTCCCCTAGCATTAGAAGAGTCCATCCTGGAGGGTCTCTGGATGCTGTCCCACAGAGGGTATTCTAAACAGTCTTTGTAAACCTCCTTTTTCCTAAAGATCATAGCACTGATCTAAATACTTAGAATCTCATATAAAGTGCCACTAAATCTCAGTTCTCAAAAGTATTTCTCCACCAGCAATGTCCCAAATTATAGAGGTTTGTATGTGCTGCAGCCACACATAAAGGAATGAGACTGGTGCAAATGGGGATGGGCAGGACCCAACCTGGAAAGTGCTTGTATGTTACACATAGCACTGAAATGAGGTGTAGACAGTGAAATAAAATGAAACATGCAATTGAGCTTAGATAGCGATCCCACTGTGGGGGGATCAGCTCAAGCCATTGTTAATAACTGAGAAAATGACAGTAAGTCTACTGGAGACCAGGCCCGGATGCGTATGTCAAAAATATCTCCCAAGCATTTTCTAATTGAAAGCATGAGCCAGCCCCGTCACATCTCTAGAGAACTAACTGTGGAGGGAACAACCTTCAGGTGCAGAAGAAGGGAGTAACCTGTTCTCCAAACCCATTCTGGCCATGAGCAGAAGCAATGAGTTTAGGTTTGGCAAGAGAGGAATTAGGAAACACTTTCTGACACTAAGAAGAGCAAAATACTATTACAGATTGACTGAAAAACATATGGGATCATCTTCTTCAAGCTTGGGATCTTTTTCTTCAAGCTTCTAAAGAACAAGCTAACCAGTTCCCATCAGGAATGCCCACAGGCATCTTACCTTGGAAGTAAATGGTGACCTTCTGAAATGCCTTCTAGTCCCCTGAGAGTCATAGAAAATGTCTCAGGGAAATCACAGCAGATAAGCAACTCTTAGCTACCCCTTTGAGCCTGGGGTTTTCCCTTGGCCACACTTGTCAGCTCAGGTCTCCCATTTGTGACCTTTTTCCCCCTCTCCAGACCTCCACGGCAGACAGCCTGGCCCTGTGGCACAGGGGCTCACAGTGCTGCCTTGTGCAGGCGTGCAGTGTACAGCCCAGGCTGCGGGAAGGGCAAAGGAGGGACCTGAGCACACGAGTCCCATGAGCATCGCACGAAGTCTGGTGGATGTGTTCCAGACTTTATAAAGTCTTCTGATATGAGCTCACCACTGTACCTGGCTGGCTAGGAAAAGCGAGTAATTTTATCTGTTTGTTGTATCCATCGTACATATAATGCTTATAATATGCATTATTAAATGTAGTTATAATTAAAAATTGCCACTTATCATTCAATCTCCAGCTGCCCTTAAACTCATGTGTCCCAGACAGAAAACATTTAATCTTTTGAGTACCACCTACTGGCACTTTAGGGACGAACTACCATTCAACACCACATTAAGAAATGTTTATGCTGGCACATATCAGCCTCATGCAGGTTACACGCTGGCCTCCTGCAACTTGTGAAGCTGTCATTCTCTAGCAAAACAAAAGTCCAGAATAGAGAGTCTGCACAGAGCAGCCTCCCTCAGTCCCTTGCTGCTACTACAGCTCCTTGCTATCACTAGGGGTTTTCTCTTCGCATTTCTGTTGCTGAAATAAACCCAGTTGCAAAAACTGACTTTTTAACTCCAGGTTAATTTAATCCTCTTTGAAGATACTTTGCAACAATGACAGAATAGCTTCTGTCTCCCTGGCTGCTTTTCAAACCACCACCAACAGCTGTCCTTGATGTTCCTTGACAGAGGATTTCCTCTTGCACTCTGTTTCTCTCCACTGTAGAATTCCCCTCCTCAGGCTAACCTTTTTAAAACCAAACTTACTTGGGAGAACCCACCCAATTAGACGTTTAAGTCAATTAGGCTGATTGACAGCAGAATTATGTCTAGCATATTCTTAATTGTGAATGCAAACACTCAGTTGGAATAAATACCTACCTCGTGAGGACTTGCTGAGGCTTAATTAGTTAATGTTTGAGAAGAGCTTTGAACACATGAAGCACTGTACAAGCATTAAATGCTATTCTCACCGTTCCTAGTAGCAGAGGCTTCAAAGTTGGACATGGCAAAGTTGAAGTGGAAGGATTTCAAGGACAGAAGGTGACTCTGACCCAGGGTCACTGGGGACCACTGCTGCGGGAGTGGGAGGACAGGCTGACACCAGGCAAGGCTTTGCTCTAACTAAACGTTGCTGCTGTTCTGTGCTCATGAAGCCTCTCTTGTTCCACAGCAGGATGGCAGCAGCCCCTGACCTCCAGGTCTCCACACCAGAACCTGCCCGAAATCAGTTCAGCTGGCAGGGCAGGTGTGCATCCTGGATCCCATCTGTCCTGCACCCTGTGTTCCATCATTCCTCCCGGGGAGGAATTCAGGTTACTGTGCTCTTATAGAAGGCTTATTGCAAAGCCATTCACTGAGGCATCAAGACACTAATGCCTAATAAACAAACAAGAGCTAAAGTTCATTAAGGCCTTTGAGGATCCCCAGAAGCATCACTGTTATTATTACTAGGTAATACAGATGTAGAAAAGCTTCATGTTAACAAAAAACATCCACACACCTCCGCGATGCAAAGGATCTCTTTCCAAAGAACCATATATAAAGTAAGCATCGCCTTGAAAACCTGAATATAGATACTGTTTAGCAAGTTGTATTTTTCACCAAAAAAGACCACACCCGAGAAGCAGTAAAATAACTAAGTATAATAGCTAATATACCAATGAAAAATATGAATGCTTTTTCAGCATTCATAATTTCACTCAAAACTAATTGAATGACAGTAAATCTGGGTTCCTTGCCAGAATGAAGCTGCTGAATTCTTTGTCTATTCTCTTCCCAGAATCCCTCATACAGGATCTGTCCAGGAGGATACTCTGGATAAATGTTGTTTAACTGTTGGTAAAATCCATAGCAGTCCCATCACTGATTCATTAAAATAATGATCTGATAGTGTTATTTTTGATAGTACATTTTGAATAACATATTTCTTTTTCTGCTACATGGAAATGTAGTAACACTAGCAGATAGCTCCAAGAACTAACACTACAGAAGAGCCAGCACAGAATATAACATTTAGATTGTTAAAACACGTGCATGGAAGCTGCTAAGTGGAAAAGCCTCAAGCAGTAGGTTTGTGCAACTAAAGGGCAAGAGTCTCCATCGTGTACACCATCTCAAAACCATTGAAACACACAGAAACATCAGCAGATCTTTTAATTTCAAAACATACATTTTGGAAACTGCTCATGAAGGAATCTCTGCTGATGGCAAGTACATAGGAGCCAAGATTAATGTCATAAAAATCTGTTTCAATTTTCCTTAAAAATTGGATTAATAACCAGGAGAAAATATTTTAAATGGAGGATGGAATTTTCAAATCTAATTACTGCAAAAGCATAAATCACAGAATTGTCTATGTTGGAAAAGACCTTGAAGATCATCCAGTCCAACCATCCACCCAACATTAACAGTTCCCAACTACATGATACCACTCAGAGCTAAGTCGACCCCACTTACCATTATTTCACAGAAAGTGACAATATAAAACCTTTCTTGGTGGTTTTTAAGATACCACTCTCAGAACTTAAAATAAATAAAAGAAATATTTCACCATAAAAGAAATACAGGATCATTTTCAGTGACCATCACATTCAGTGGTCTGTTTTGGCAATTAGAGAACCAGTTTATTTTCCCTGGTTAAGAGTCTTATCTGCATATCTTTGATCAAGTTTTCCTCATATTTCCTGCAACTGTTCCCCAGGTGAACTGTGTACCTAAACACACGTTTTGAAATATTCTAATTTTACAACCTTAACAGTCATTTGCCATTAATTTATGTGAGGCTTCATCTGTCAGGAGGGGTTTATTATTGTCACATTCTAACATCCAGCTCTATTTGTCCCTTGAACATTAACTGCCTATGAAAGCATTTAAAAATAAGCTTCTTTAAAATTGTGTGGCTGAATAATTGCTCAGAGTTATTTACATGGCGGAGAAATTCTGCTTTTATTTCTTTTAAGGGATTCTCTTCCTGTCCCATTGTTAGGGGTTGTCCATTGTCCAGCTAGTGGTTGTTATAGTGTCTGTTTGGAATCAGTTATCCCCAGACACACAGAAAGAACTGGGGAACCATCACAGGAATGTTGGTCACCAGCATGGGAAAAGACAATTTTTATTTCACTCATAAAGCTTTGTAGACTTGTCCACAGCACTGATTGACTTAAGAAAATAAAGCGTTTTGAAAAAAGTTACATTTTTTTCTTCAGCTTTTTCTCCTCTTGTTTTTCCCCACTTTTTTTTTTTTTCATAATCTTTTTTCTTTCAAATGGTGAGGGGCCACTTTACATTCTCTCTCTCTTTAAGGCACATAGAAATAATACCTTACCAGGACATGTGCTGGCCTTTAGCCAAACAGCCAACATGCTCGCAATTTTAAGGACACAACATAACACTTCCATTCAAAATACTGGTCAGCAATACACCTTTCAACTCATCAGTCATTCTGTGAATATTTTTTTGGCCAGTATGTTATCAGACATGCTGAAATGAATAAAATGTATTTGAACTATTTATTTCCATCCAACAATAGGCACACAGGTTTCTTCTGGGCCTGTTGAATATTAACTTCATATGTTGAAGCATTACAATGTCATTAAAACTGTCAACATTGCAAGTTGGGTAGTTGCAAATGCTTAGGATCACAAAATTGTGCTCTTTTTTAAAATCCAGCAATAAGGTTTGCTTGACAACTGACCATGGTAGTTAATGACCATAGGCTTCCGTTTTTTAGAAAAACAGCCTTCACTGCTGAAATCCTTGACATTAAACATTATCTAAAATGTTTTATGCTGAAATTCTTCATGAGAAATGCCTTCTTACAAGACTGTGGTTGTCAATGACACCTTGAAGGCTTTACCAACTAACACAGCAACAACGATGAAGGAATAACCTTTTGTTTATGATGCACCACATTTTTCCAGTGATTAGAAGGAACACCCCTTATTCAGTCCTGCATCCCTTATCCAATAACACAATCTCAAACACTTTCGGAAGTTGACTGTTGTAGCACCTGCTGCTCCCTAGCAAGGTACTACATGGCTCAGTGTTCTCACAAGGTCAAATATTCTTATTGCTTGAATTGCTGAAACACTTACTATGGGAATAATCCGGAATTCCTCTAAATTTTTAGATAGTCCCAGCAATTTGTTTCAGTTTCTGAATTCAGAAAACAAAATACATTTCCAGTGACAGTTTATCAGAGGTTATCAGAGTTACTTTTTCTGGTTTTCCAATTGCTATGACTATCAAAACAGCTCAAATTTCAAAAGATAAAATTCTGCAAGAATACACCATCTGTTTATAACTCAAGGCAACAGAATGAATCAGTAAATTGGATGATATAAGGGGTCATCTCTTCTTTCCAAAGAAATAGCATGGCAGTGACAACTTTAATGGCCCATTTTTTTAAAAAAAATATTGCTGCACTCTTGACCTCAACTTCTACTGACACAGGAAACACATTTGAATCCCACTCCTAACAGTAAATCATTAAATCAGATTTAATTGTGATTATCATAAAAGTCATTCATTCCTAACAGTCTATACTTATTCTAAGAGCAGTGAGGAGGCTGTGGTCTCTAAGTACCAATATGTAATAAATGAGAGCCTGTACTGATTCTCACTGGCAGCCACTTTATCACATATGCTCACACCCAGAAAATCTATCTCCTTCAAAAACACCATCAATATTAGATGCATTTTTATTTCCATTGCTTCAGCTGATACTGCAGGCCTGCAGGAAAATACCATTTTTAATAACAGAATTGAAATATACACAAGCTACTAAGAAAATGTGTCCTTTGAAAAAGCCACTTTTGCAACCAACTCAACTTCAACTAGAAGGCCTGTTTCAACAAACAAAGCAAATCTTTTTCTAAACAAACTTGAATTTTACAGAGTATGAATTAATGATGGGAGAATTCACTTCTGTGTGCATTAAGCTGCCATGAAGCTAGTTCTGCTTGTCGTGATCACTCTAACATCATAGTAGACATGATTAATGCAGTACAGGGACAAAAATGGTGTTTGAATCTCACCTCCAGTTTTGCAAAGAATTGTGTTGGGTTTGATGGGATTACGTATAGCAGCAAAGAAAAACACACCTGTAAGCAAAGGACTGCAGCATTACAATGGGTCCTTCTAAGTGTAAATGAAGGTGCACACAATACTTAATGAAATTGCAAACCTTTTAAAACAAGCATTTCCCAAATAGAGAAACTGTCAGAAGAAAAAAAAATAAATCTCAAAATACTTGGCCACACAATTGCTTCCCAATTTATTGGAAAGAATACTGACATATAACATCCACGATAGAGTTAACCTTTATTGCAGGGGGAGGCGGGTGGGGAGTAACAACCATTTTTCTGCTGAAGTCTAGAATGTATTTTAATTTAGAAAATTACACCTTCAGCCTAGTTGCAAATAAACCATATTGTAAAACAAACAGTGCCAATATACACTGTCAGCCCAGTTAAAGTGTCCATATTCCTTTTAGGAGCAAGAATGTCAACAGTAGAGAATTGTACAGGTGGAATCAGAGAACGCAGAAAAATGCATGCCCAGCTACATAAAAAGCATTTTCCATATGTTGCTCAAATTAAGAGAAATCTAGGTGACAGAAGAAATGGTAGGAGAGAGATTTCGGATTGATACTTACTTGGGCCTTTTGGGAAGATCAGTTTATAAGCAAATTTTACTATATTCTCAAGCAGACTGAATACTACCTCAAATCTGGATACCTGCAGAAAAGCAAGCAGTCAACTCCACAATTTTCACTCTCACAGTAAGACCATAACCCAAAAGGCCCAAGCTCAGAAAATAACATCCCACTATCCCTCTTTTCACACCACAGATAAAAATTCCAGTAACAAAGATATGGCAAATTGACCTATAATGCCAGTCAGAACAGAGACGGCAGATTTAACGGGGTTTGAGTTCAGCTATTCCACAGAGTAGCTAAACAATCTTAGATTAAGAGGGGTCCCTGAATAAAAGAAGTTAAAGTGTCTCTGCTGTGCTGTCAAGTTTCAATCACAAGTCTCTTGGTCACACATTTTTATATATTAGGCGACTAAAGATACAAGCATGGACCAAATTCCCATTGCTCATTTTAAGGCAGATACGCACTATGCAATGTGAAATGCGAGTATCTTTTACACGCTTTCAGATGCCTAAATACTTTCAAAAATTTTTGTTCAGTTCTTGCACTGGCCCCATTCCTATTTCCCATTTCTAAGGCCAGAATTTCCTGAAGAGATAGATATTAATAATGTGAAAATTTTGTCATCTTTCAGTAATGGGAGTCATCTGAGGGGAGAAGTTAGATGACAGGCAGATAACAGAGGTGAGGTCTAGGATCAATGAAATGTAATAGCATACACGAAAGTGAAGATGTTGATCTTGGTAGACAAATGGAGGGGGATATCCAGAGATCACTTCATCTTTAGACAGTGGAAAGTGTACCACTGGAGAGTTACTACTTGGTTTGTCAGTCACAGGCAGTCACTAAAAGCTTGAACTTTAGGTTCAGAAACACCTAACAGTCACAAAGCTATGAACATTGTTTTTCAAGGATGCTTGAAATGAATGATCAAAATGCTCAGTAGGACTCTTCGGCTGATCTCTGGAAGAAGCACATCCTTACATAGACCCCAACTATCCTACAGTGACCACTTCTGTCACTACTGTAGTTGGAAAGCCTTGACTGTGATTTTAAGTGCTGACCCAGCAATGAAATAATAAAAAAACCCCAACAACTCTAACTATGAGACATGCGTGTCACTAGGAAATTAAATATTGATGGCCCAATTCTATGTTTGGTGCCTCAAAAATCTGAGAAGTCTTACAGTTAGGGCATGAAAATCTGAGAGTATGATTAAAAACTGTAACCAGTTAGAGAATAGCCATGTTTATGGTTAAAGATAACAGAGAATCAGGGTCTCTGATTTCTAAAGAGAGAAAAAATTGGAATAGTCAATACCTGATACTAATGAAATAATCCTGGGATGAAAAGAACCCAGTCAGGATCTTTGGTTGTGAGACAGGAATCAACCAACACCTTTAAGAGGCATGAAAGGATTCCTACCCAGCTGATTTGCAAAAGCTTGCAGGAAAAAAACAAGTTCTTCCCTTCTCTTGCCTTAGACCTAGCAAATCTTCTGTAAGTGGATATTTTCTATTGAGGTCTGCAATATGAATTCCACATTTTGCACTTTGTTTGTTTGTTTGTTTGTTTGTTTTTTGGGGGGGTGTTGTTTGAGGTTTTTTTGGTATATTCTGACTTTCTTCATTGTAATTATCTAAAGAGCTAGGAACACCATAGCTTGTTTTACTTTCAGTGGAATATATGGCCATGTGAGAGTCTAAACCACAAAAATTTAATGAAGGGCAAGGAGGGATATTTCTTCTTCCTAGCAAATCAGCAAGAACCTGCTCTCTGTGAGACTTTAATCTTCCACAACTTTGAGCTTCTTCAGACCTCCTGTAGACAATGGAAGCAATCAAGAAATGAAAGCATAAGGGGAAGATGACTCCAGAACCCAGGGAAGACAGTAATCACTAGAAAAATCTCAGGAAAGGAAATAAGAACAGCAAAAATCCTCACCTCTAGAGTATGAATTTTGTTTAGAAACTGTCTAACAGAGGGATAAAGATCAGGTCTGTGTTGGAATATCATACACTGGGAAAAGATCGAGAAAAGACAGTAAGAGATGAGGGAACCTCTTTGAGACCAATAAGGGGTTTTCACCATTTTTTTTGTCTGAGACCTCTCTAATCCTTTAACCTTCAGCATCAGCATCAATGCTTGAGGCTGAGCTCTCCAGAATTGTATGTGTTCTCACTGCTTCAAGCAACTTAAACCATAAAAGACTAGAGACATGGACCCCTTAAGAGTAGCATGGGGGCAGAGCAAGAACACTGGAAGCAATGGGAGAAAAGAAGCAGTATCTAAATAGGAGAGAAAAAGAAAGAAGCAAAAACCCTGAGAAGCACCTGGAAGCTTTCACAGCCTCCAACCTGAAGGAGGGCATAATGCCACATGTCTATTAACAACACCAACAAACCAGTCCCTCAGCGCTGCCACAGCAGTGTCTGTACTTACAGATGCAATGCAGTGACAGTACACAGCACAGCCATGTTTAGTCTGTCTGGGACCCAGAGAACTTGAGAGAAAAATGAAATATTTGAAAAAACTCTACATTTATATTCATTACAAGCAAATTCTCTTATCTTCTGCACTATGAATAAGGCTGTAGACAGGTTCTTAAAGGTGAAAAAGGCAACTTGTAGCACAATCTCCAAACTGTCAGATTCATTGCTGATAAAATATTATTTTTGCCACTTCAAACTTTATTCCTAAATGGCTATATTAAAAATAAAATAATTACAAAATATAATATTGCAAGTCAGAAACTATTTTTCCACAGTTTCCTATCCAAAATAGACTTAAATTAACAGAGAAGTTATTACTAGTACTCAAAGACCACATAATGCTTTTTAGAATATTAGGTTACACATAGCCTTAACTCAGGAAAGCACTTAAAAAGGGAAAAAAGAAAGTCTTCCTGACTCAGGGCCTCTAAAGCAGAGGTATAACATATCATATATCTACTATTTGGGCATACAGTAAAGATTTGACTGGTTTGTTTCACAAATTCTTGAACTCCACAGAAAGTCTTATTCCAGCATATATTAAAAATAAGCCAGTTCAAATGAAAGTGCAATTCTTCTTTAAAAGTCAAGTTGTCTCTACTTTCATATATCATTCTTGTAGCAAAACAGTCACAAGTTGAAACAGAAACATGATGACAATACTCCATACTTTTTGGTAATTCAGTAAGTTCACAGAAAATACTAGCACTCACCAAAAATAATATTCTGGTTCATATAGCGATTAAAATGCTCTATCGATTCTGAAATGCTTCTGACATTTCTCATTATGAAATACACAGGCAGAGCAGCAGCTCTGCAATTTAAAATACCCTCATTCATTTCTAAAAGCTAAGAATTCAATGCTAATACCACTGATGTTTTAACATCAATATTATTTGCTAGTACATGTAACTCATGAATAAAGCATTATAAAACAGACAACTCAAGTGCTTTCTGGATTTGGTTAGTTAACCAAAAATTCTGAGATTCAAATGTTGTTCTAGGTCATGGCCCTTCTCAGGACTGTATTTTTTCCCCTCAGGATTTCTTTAAAACTGCATCCAATCAAATTATAAAAAAACCATGCAATGAAGCATCTGACACTTCCCCTGGGAGACCTTTCCATTGCAAACAAGTTGTTTTTCCTCAAGTTGAATTTTAATGTAATTTCATCCCATTGCCCATTCTCATGGAAGCAAGGCGAGAGTCCCCAGGGAAGGCAACAAGGAAAAAAACCCCAAACAATTGTTAAACTACACTGCAAAAGCATATAAAAGCAATTTAGCTATGAAGTGTGTTGATGAAAGGGGAACCGAGGATTAACTGAAGTCACAGAAGCAGCCTCCCAGCTTTCTATTTTCCATCAGCATGGAAGAGTCACAGATGTATGTGGATGGCTTCTAAGAAAAAATCAGTATGAAAAAAAGCTTATCATTCCATAAATACACCTTTGGGAAAAGAACTGAAGTTGCCTTAGAATTGTTTAACTTCTGCTTCCCAGAGTAGGAAAAAGAGCTCTTTGAAAGTTATTATTACAGTCTTGAAAAGGTATCAGCCATGATATCTTCCCACTTCTTCTCATAAACAAATGAAACTACCATACTACACGGCACCACCGTTGTTTAACAGAAACATTGTACCATCTACTACCCTGTCCCTGAAAACATCCAAAGAAAGATGTTGCCAAGGGAGTTATCATAAAATATCTGATTTAGTCTATAAGGATTTTTATTCCCTCACAATTTAATAAATAGTATCTTGCTGTTTAACATATCCTACAGTTAAAGAATATATTTACTTTTTTTTTTATTATTATTCCTTCACCTTCTCCACTGCTAGCAGGAATTGGTGAAAAAACAGTTTAGAGAATTAGTGCAGGATGTGTATGCAGACAGCTATTTTGAAAACATTATAAATACAAAACATTATAAACAAAAAACTCCTGGAAGATATCATACAAAACAAGACAAGAGTCATCACTAGGGTCAGCCACAGAAGCAAACATTTGTCATCTAAATCAGATAAATGTTTTGTAATGTAAAAATCCAAATCAGTATTTAACGAAAAATAATAGATACCCTCCAGGAAATATCTAGTCCCCACTGCTGTCAACATAGAGACTCCTAAGAAACATCAGAGGGAAGTGGATATGAACTTAATCTCTGTCCTTCAGAATCTCAGAATAAAAAAAAAAAAAAAAGGGCATGGCGATAGCCAGCAACAGCTATACACTAAAGGACCAATTCATTTGGAAAAGAAAACATAAACTTGGTTAAACAAGAAAAGGAAGACTAAACAAGCTTGAAGAGATTTCATGAGCCCTCATCAGCAACTTCCTTTCGGCGCTGGGCCCGGAAATGACGCTCAATGTTTATTGTCACTTCTCTCTGCAAATTTCTGCTGTTAGTTTTTCCAGCTGTTCTGATCCAAGGGTGCTGAAGTACTTGTCGTGCTGTGTAGCGCTTATGGGGATCCACTATCAACAGCCTGGTTATGAGGTCTTTTGCTGCTATTATAAAAGAAAGAAAAGGAGAAAAGGATAAAGGGGAAAAGAACAGTGACATGATGCTGCTGACAGTTATACCTACATAAAATGCCCTTCTTATTTTTTCTTATTAGTTTTACCATAATGACTTTTGTGACAATCCCCAGGAGATATTCTAACAACTGGATTTAGAACTAGTGATAGGAGATGTTAAATCTCCAAGCATATCTTTTACTGATACCATTCTCCCATTCAGAAAGAGAGAAGAAAGTGAAGGGAATTTTATCTTGAAAGCAGGCTGAAGGCATCAGGCTAGGTGTTCAGTTTCACAGGAATTAACATTGGGTATCTCATCCCTCAAGGAGTATGTTGTTGAGCATGTTCTTTAAAAGATGGTATAAAGGAGAGAGAGGTTTTAGGATTTCTGATTTTGAAGAGTGCACAAAAGACACTGTACTAATCTGTGAGAAGGAAAAAATTACCCAGTGCAGAACCCATCTGTGTTCTGCAGAGCAAGGATTTCTTTCTCAGCTTTTGAGATTTCTGCATACATCTTTACCACCTAACATAACCCTGGAGATTATTTTGGTACCTTTTTCTACAGAGGCAATTCATATAAGCAAGGTAAAGAAAACCTTGCTCTTCCCTCAGAAAGGAAACAACCAATTAAATCAATCAAACCTAATAGGCAGATTCACAGCCATTGATGCTACCAGAGGACCAAATTCACATTGAAAGAAAACACAGGATCAGAGAAAAGAAATCTTAAGTTCATTGAGCTTGCTGTCCCAAACAAAATAGAATTCCTCTCACTCCAGGGAAGAAGTCTGTCACTTCTCAGATCTGCCACATATACTGAATCTTACCTGCAGAAATATTATCCCAATATGGAGAAAGGAATTCATAGTGACCCAGCTGTATGATCTGAAACAGTTCTTCCTGATCACGTTCCTGACTGCGAAAAGGGGGAAAACCGCAGAGCAGAATATAAAGGATCACACCGGCTGCCCACATATCTACTTCGAGCCCATAGCCTAAGGAAGAAAAGACAAACCAACAGTCCTGTTTTAGAAAGAAAACTCACAACTGGTAAGGAACTTTTGGGGTTTTTTTCATTCTATTTTCCAAGAAACACAGAAGCTCTGCTCAGTTTCTCAAAAAGTTGAGGTCAGCAAAAGAATACGTGTCTGGTACACCACACTTAGAAGCTGAGCTGCTCTGCCTGTTAATAACTACAGCTCTCACAAAGTGCCTCTCTTCTTCGACATGTTTCTAAAATACTGTCTCACAAGGCCAGCGTCAATTGGAGACTAATTGAGAAAACACAGCATATATTTCTAAAATAGCTCTCCTCAGATTCCCTTCAAAAAATCACTAAGAGAGTGCCAAGTTTCCATTGAAATTGGAAATAACTGGAGATGTGCAACCCAGCTCCACAGAACAAAAACCAGAAATAGCTTTGCTTGAGTCATCAACAGAACTGACTCCTTTCCAGGTCTGAATCTTTTTGGATGTGAAATCTCTAAAATTTCTTCTGATGCAAAACATGTTTTGGCTTGTTATGTAAGTTTAATGCACATGTTTACAATGTTTTTGCATTGTTAGGGGCCTTGGAAAGTTGTTTGAGTTACAGTCATGAAATGGGGCTGACTACCCTCAGGTTGTCACATGAACTTTTGCTCATTTCCCCACTTTGTTACCATCTATGATATTTTATGGCTTGTCTGCTTGGAAATCAGTGTTCTATTACCATAGACATTAATAATGCAGACATGATGGATGTCATGCTTGTGTTTGTCAAAATCTTAAAGGTTTCCTTTCCTTTCACAGATTGCACTGCTAGCCAACCTCCTACCCTGCAAAGACATCAGTAGGTTGAAACATTCTGGAATATTTCCATGATTAGAAAGTTCAGGGTAATTGTATGATTTATGACAAATTATAAGTATATACACTCACCCTTCTCAGCAAGTATTTCAGGGGCAACATACGTTGGTGTTCCACACACAGTAAATATGGGCTTCGTAACCTGCTTTGCAAGGCCAAAATCTGCTAGTTTCAGTGTAGTAGATTTATCTGCATTATGCTGAACCTATACTCAATGAAAAATAAATATATTTAATCCTGATGCATTTTAAAAGAGCAAAACATAAAGGAAGTAGTTAACAATAAACAGGAAAAAGCTCTAAAAAAAGTGCCTTCAAGTAAAGCAACATCAAATGGAAACAGCATTTTGATAAACAGTATTCAGAAAGTGTTTTTTTCCCCCCATATACTAAGAGAGTGCAGATATTTAAGAGGACAAGCAATAACAGAAAAAGAAAACTTTGTTGTACAAACTCTGGTACACTGTACTTTCCAAGAAATGAAAAGAAGGAAGAAAAAAATAACCAAGAGTCAATGAAATATTATTTCCTCTTGGCAAAGTAAACTCTCCTTTTCCCCTAGGAAAGCAAAGAATGCTAATGCTGTGGGTGCCTTTATGCTTAAATGCAATATTCCCAGATAAACTACTGACTTTACAGCATTACTTGAAAAGCACATCTCCATCATACTGGCTTAATAAAAAACCCAACCAACCAACCAACAGCTTTACTTCCTTTGCAAATTGCTTTGCTACTCTACCTGTTGCCCTGAAAATAAATGAGTCACAGTCATAACATAGTAAGAGTTGGAGAAACGGATCCATGCAGAATGTCTTCCTAAATGGGTCTTTTCAGCAGTTCTCATCTCCTACATCCACCTGGCAAAGGATTAAATCACTTCTTCCTATTCTAATTTTGTAAGCATGGGTCTACATTTGTTATGAATTAGTTAATGAAACATTAAGAAACAAAATACGTCAATGCCATAGACAGCGGGATCAAGTGCACCCTCAGCAAGTTTGCAGACAACACCATGCTGAGTGGTGCAGTTGACACACCTGAGGGATGGGATGTCATCCAGAGGGACCTGGATAATCTCTAGAAGTGGGCCCATGTGAACCTTCTGAGGTTCAACTGGGCAATCCCCAGTACCAATACAGACTGGGAAATGAAGAGATTGAGAGCAGCCCTCAGGAGAAAGACCTGGGGATACTAGTGGACAAAAAATTGGACATGACCTGACAATGTGTACTTCTAACCCAGAAATCCAACCATATCCTGGGCTGCATAAAAAGAAGTGTGGTCAGAAGCTCAAAGGAGATGATTCTGCCCCTCTGCTCTGCTCTGCTCTCATGACACCCCACCTGCAGTACTGCGTCCAGCTCTGGGATCATCAGTTCAGGAAACACATGGGCCTGTTGGAGCAGATCCAGAGGAGAAACACAAAAAATGAGCAGAGGGATGGAACACCTCTTCTACGAGAAAAGGCTGAGCTAGTAGAGGTTGTTCAGCTGGGGAGACTTTCACTGCAGCCTTTCAATGCTTAAAGGGACAGGCTTTTTAGTAGGGCCTGTACCAATAAGACAAGGGATAATGGTTTTAAACTGAAGGAGGTAGATTCAGACTAGATACAAGGAAGAAATTTTTTATGATGAGGCTTGTGAAACACTGGAACAGCTTTCTTTCCCAGAGAGGTGGTTGGTGCCCCATCCCTGGAAACATTCAAGGCCAGGTTGGATGGGGCTCTGAATAACCTGATCGAGTTAAAGATGTCCCTGTTCATTTCAAGGGGGGTTGGACTAGATGATGCTTAAAAATCCTTTCCAACCCAAGTTAGTGTATGATTCATTTTTCAAAGGCTAAATCGTGAAGAATGTAGTATTCTTAATACAGGTGACTGATACTCAAATATTCTTTAAAAGGTAAAAAAATGTCATGAATTTGCTTTAGATTAAATGGTCTGTCTCTGGAACTATGGGGAACACACTGGCAGCTAAAATGTCTACAAGAATGCCAAGGAAATCTGGACTCCAGTTTTCAATGGACAAACTGTAGTATAATGGGACAGGTATCCTCCATCTTTAACACCTCATGCTTTGCCATCAGACAGTGCTTAAGAAAGCCAAATTTAAGATGGTCTTTCTTACAAGACAACCAAGGGCACAGAGGAGACAAAATTTGCTCTCTTACATTTCAGCTGACTAATCCCTGTTTACAATCATTATAGAAACTATAAGCACTCACACAATTTTGATTAAGCAAAAAGGTTTTGATTATTTTATTTTTTTAAGAAAAAAATGAATTTCAAAATAATACATTATAACCTACTAATCCATTTTTATCTTCTTATAGAAAATATAAGCACTTGTCTAACTTTAAGTAATACATTTTGGGGTTTTTTTTGTTTTTCTAAGAAAAAATATTTTAGTATGAAACTGAAAATAAAGTTTACAACAACCATGTAGTCATAACTTCTGCAGAAGAAAGCTGAAATGCCTTAGCTATTTTCTCTTATTACATTAATCAACCTCATGATGATTTTTTGCCATGATGCACTGTGGACACAGCTGACGAAACTGAAAAATAAATTACAATGGTAACACATTCTAGAGCTGCATCTATTCACAGGAATTATATTCTAACAATAGAAGTAATAGTGGTAGAAGGCCACAAAAACTCACAACTGAAATATTCAATTTTATACGTACTATGAAAATATGAGCAGGAGCTTTTAAAATCATATAAGAAACTTATGTCATGCAGAATTTCAACTAATATCTTGCATGCTACTGTACTAAGACAATAATACTGAACTGTCTATATAAATTTTTAGAAACCAGCAGGGGGGTGGGGAGGGTGGAGAACACACCGGTCTTAATCCCAATCCCAAAATCAGCAGGAAATGTATTGCTTTGTAAAATAAACTGTTGCACATTTTCTTTTATCAGGACACCAGACTCCTAATCTCTCATCGCAGCACAAGGTGGCAACACTGCACCATCTGTTCTTCCAGGACAAAACCACTGAGCTTTTATTTTACTTAACAATGGAACAGGTAGGAACAGCATGCACCATGTGTATATTTTGACAGCTTTGTGACAGTCATTTCAAAGACAGCATGTAACCTGTCAGCATGCATGAACACCTCAGCATCTTCACTGGCACTATGCTCAGAACAAATCAAAGTCAGCTCGGGCAGAGTGAGCATTCCCTTCATCACCAAATTTGTACTCTCCAGTCTACCTTCCGTCACCTGGTACGACCTGGAGCATGCAAATATGCTTCACTCTAAAAACAAAAGCTTCTCAGGTTGCTTTTATTCCTTCCTGAGGCCAGACTACTCAGCAGTATCACAGAAACATATAACCTGTACAAGAGAAACCTAGCCTCTGACATCTACAGTATGTCCTCTGTGAAATGGTGAGAACAAAGCAAAAATGGTTACGTTAAATTAATATATTAATATTACTGTGACACCTAAGAGACAGCTATTACTGTTTCTGCATTTAAGACTACAAAGAGTGGTTCCAAAAGTCCATTTAAAAGTGTTGCCTTGTCTTACCTGCCTATAGAGACGAGATATGGAAGACCAATATTCAGTACGTTTTCTATAGACGGACATTTTAGGCCATACAACTACTTTGGTAGTTCAACTGCAAGGGAAGCCAGTATCTAGTAGTCTTCAACTGAAGATAGTCAGAATTGCTCACTACTCTCAAATACAGATGCCATAGCAGGGTATTAGAATACTATCTGGAGATTTCTAGGTATCCCAGCCATACATCCAGAAGATAATAATACACAAATACAAAGCCAAGTTCATCTTCAAAGAAGGGAGAAATTGATCTTTTCCTTTTCTCCTGTCTGTTGATGACTCCCAGAACTTCATGCTCTTGTTTGTTTACACATCTATTCATAACTACCTTGTGAAATCCATCAGTGTGTTTAAGATGATGATTTATAGCATTAATATTTCTCTGTATGCTATTATATATATGGCAGCAAACACTTTTCTTATAGACATCATGAAAGCAAGCTAGCCCATGGGACGTTTTGTATGTTAGAAATAGATAGATCTAAAGAAAAAATACTGCTTACATGTTTGAGTTTCAGACAACCCTTGCTGCTAGCTAGAAGAATCTCTATGAAAAGTCTTACAGAAAATTCCCTGTCTAGGTTTATCGTACTGAAAGCTCTATAGACAACTAATTGGTGAAATAGGATTTTAGCTCAAATGCACTCCAAAATCTCTGACAGTGCTTTGTGTATATGTAAATAGTGTCATAAAAGGAAAGTTAAAGGACAGAAAGGCTATACTTGAAATTCTCATATATATGAAAACTTGAGAAAGAGGGCAGGAAAAAAGCTCAAACACATAAGCAGCTATAACACTTCTCTTATTTATGAAGCTGAATGCTAAATAATTACCCTGTTAGTATGTTTGGGAAGCATATGAGAAGATGAGTATAGAATCAGAAACACAACCCTCCCTCTTCCTTCCCCCTAAAAGAGAGCAAGGAGGTCACTTTGTGTCTTTTACAGCTATAACCTGGAAAAACACCGTCTACACTTTGAAATTAATTTCTCACTCACAAGTCAAGAAATGCCAGCACCTGTAGAATTAATCAGTCCCTTAGCCAAAAACCTTGCCAGGCAATTCTGCTGGTAGCATTAAAGAAGTGACTGGCTTATTTTGTGGGACCAAACACACCATATTGCTCATCCTTGGTAGCAAAGGTTTTCTTGCTGAACACCTAGTCCTAAATGAGGTGATTCTGTTAGCAGATGGGAGGGAGTCAGAGCAGCTGTCTTCACACCAGCTGTCAAGCAGATTTTGTTTCTGTAGCGCAAGTCACCACCCTTCTGCCTCACAGCTATGCTGCAAGGAGTCTGATCATTGTGGGCACACACAGTAGTGAAAGAGGGAGGGGGAAACAGAAAAGGATGGTAGTGAACTGTTATAGAAGATTATAACTAGAGGACAGTTCCATAAGAGGAACAGTTGTGCAGTGAACTAATAATTAAACTAGGTTTCCTACTCTGTCCTGTGTCAATGATTTTAAACTATACTAGACATCAAAGTGTATTTCCACCTTTTCCTCTGTAAGGACAGAAACAGCTTTCCTTCTTTCCCCAGCTGCTTATTTTTGTGAAACATATGGAAATTTTTTTTTTCCCCCAGTTTGCTGCTTCTCTGTCAACTCTGATGGAAATTAGCCAGTACATTCAAAAGTCATTAGATTCTCACACAAAGCAGGTTTACAGTAAATAAACGTATTTCCTTTGTAAAACAGACCGAGGATCTTTTCTCTTCCATCTCCCATTTGCTGAAAAGGGTTAGAGAAAAAACTCTTGACAAGAAAAAGAAAGGACAAGATTCACCTGACCAAAGGAAGACCCCAAGGTAGGACAAACAAGTCAACACCTAAAAGTACATACCTATTTCTGTCCTCTGTGTACAAAGTCTAGGGAGACTAAATCAGACTTAAACACCTGCTGTGCAGGAATCTGAAGTGAAGCAAGATGTATCCCACAGCCAGGATGCCAGCACTATGCTTCCTCTCCTGAAGGATTCCCCCAGCCCCTGACCCACCAACAGGAAGATGAACCCATGAAATTAGCTTCAATCCTGTTTGTTATTGTTCAGCACTGACTGATGTTAAGAGGAGTGGTTAGCTCTCCTTCCTGCTCTGCTGCTACTGCTCCAGTCACTCTGAGGAGACAGACTCAGCACATTAAAAAGTTAGAAAAGTCAGAATCTTGCTTAAATGGCCTGTATTTATAGGGTTGTTTATTAGATAGCACATGAGCTATCCAGCGCTATCAAGTGCTTATAAACTCATCTGGTTTGTTGAACAGACTTAACTTTTCAACAGGATGCTTTACGTAAACAATATCTAATACAGGTGTTCACAGCCAATTAGCAGCAAGGTGAAAACGGAACAGGTACAATCTGCTTTCCCTTAGGGTTTGGGTAACACTGATCTCATATGACAAAATACCTACAAGCTGGGGGCCAGTCTGTCCTTGAAAAATATTTTCTGTCAGAATGGGCAACATGATTATTTCAGTGCTACACAACTATGTCACTGCCCGGCAATCTCTGGGCATTTTTCAGTGCTGTGAACTAAATGTGGAAACAACCTGAACAGACCTGTATCTTGCCTCTCTTTACTTACCTGCATCACTGTGATGATTACATATTATAGAGGGAAATGAAACATCTGGTCTCAGGTGTTTCACACGCACTAGCTTATTTTCAACAAATAAGAAGGAGTGGAGGCTGGGTCATAACTGAAAACCAGCTTCTGGAAAACGCTCTGCAGTTCTAAGTGGAGCTTTGTTCTAATGGCAAAACAAAGCATGAAGGCAGGGCCTACAAGCCTACTTCTTGCAAACAAGCCACTTGCACTCACCGTCATTTATTTACACACAAGTGTTTTCATCGAACTGAGCAGGATACATAGCAAGACCCAGTATAGATGTTATTGGTTAGTCAAAAGGTTTGGGAGCAAACTGTTCAGGCCCAGCCTTGTTCAACCTCTGCAACAGGCTACACCTGATGCTTTTCTCCAGAAATACACACTGATTTCTTCCCAAAATTAATTCCCTTAAAGAACTGAATGGCACATAGGACTAAATCATCTACTACCTTTTTTTTCTCGCTATGATCTTCCACCAGCAGATCAAATCTGATTTGTTAGAGACTGGCAAATATTTGGTATCTCTCTATTAGGAAATGTGGAACCCTAGTACAAGACAATTAGCAAGGGAAAGTTGCTTACTGTTACTGTTCTACAATGGGTGTCTTGTCAAGTGTCAATACTGTAAACATTTCTATGCACATTCACACATGTGAGTAACTCTGTTGACTTCCGTGCTGGATGCAAAGAATGTAGCCTCAGAAATGTGATGGAAAAAAGAACTATTCTCTTTGGCATGAAGTTAGTATTTGAGCTGACTTTAGAGCTGTGTTTCACCGAAACACTCATATTTTGCTGTCAGATTATTTCAAACAACTGCATCATACTTCTGCTCCTAAGAAAATAAATTGTCACAAGACAGCAATCACTACAGTAGAGGACTAGCACAGCAGTCTGCAGGATGTGTGACTGCAGTAGACAAGAAGTCCACTAAATAAATAAGATAAATTAGCAATTTTAATAAATTTTGGTCTGCAGGAGATGCTTTATGATTCAGTTCATTCTTTTGGAAAAAAAAAAAAAATCATTCTTGCATACCTAAAAGTCAGATGCTAAGTAACAGACCTGTTTTCCAGAAAACATACAAATGCTCACTACCCCTGAAAGACAGGTCATTTTTGTCTGAATTTCTACCTGCAAGCACTGCTATCTGCAATGCACAGCAGATCTACGTGAAGTAAACTCTAATGGTAATTTCACTTGTAAAATTGTACCCATTTTTCCAAACAGTCCTGCCACAGTGCAATATCTCTGCATAGTATTTGCTTAAAAATATTCAAGGATCAATAACTAAAAGGAAAATAAACTCAACTCCTGCACATGTGCAATGTGTTTGCCCATACTTACCAAAAGATTCTCTGGTTTGAGGTCCCTGTGGACGATGTTCTTGCTGTGAATATAAACCAGTGCTTCACACAGGTCAGTGATCATGACAGCAGCATCATGCTCTGTGAACTTCACACTTTCTATGATTGCATCAAATAAGTCCCCTCCTGGGACATACTCTAGGATAAGGTAGATCTCAGCTTCTGTCTCATACACTTCAATTAAGCTTACTATATTGGGATGAGAGAGACTCCTGATGATCAGAATTTCACTTTCCATCATGTCCTCTTTCCCCTTCAGCTTGGATTTATCAACAATTTTCATGGCATAGATCTGATTGGTATCACAGTGGCGACATTCCTTCACCACTGCAAAGTTCCCATCCCCAATAGTTCTGCCAATCTCATAGTGTTTTTCCACATCGGTCCTGTTTTTAATGGCATACCTACGACTTGTGTTTTCCAATCCCTGAGCCTTGTTTTCTTCTTTATTCACTCTGCGGTCCCCTGTTTTTTCTCGTCGTGTCATGTCACTCTCTCTACATGTGATATTCCCCTCTCTTCTGGCACTCTCTTCTTTAGACCTTTGCCCCTCTCTGCCCTCCCTATGTGTTTTAGATGGTTTCTCAGCATCCCTTGGAGTGTCCTTCTTTAGCCAACCACTTTGGTTCATTACACAGCTACTTCCATTCTCTTCCTTTGCTTCATGAGTCAGCTGCAGCCCCTCTACAGCATTCTTCTTGATTTTTATTACTTCCTTCCCATGGTTTTCATGTTTCTCCACATCCCTTTCCTTCTCAATGCTCCTTTTATGCTTCTCCAGCCCTTCATTAACATTCCTGTGTAGGGGCTTCCACGTCCTCCTACAGCCACTATCTTTCCAACCAACTTCCTCGCCTTCCAGACAAGTTTCTGAGGATTTTCGGCAATTCCTGATTTTTGCATTTCTTTCTACATGGTACCTCTGACATGCGCCTGAGTTCAGATCTCTGTTCTCAAATGAGGCCTCAGCCTGCCTTTCCCTTTGTAACTTTTGCCTGGCCTGCCTTTCCTGTTCACACTTCTCACACCTCACCACCTCCTCTGAACTCTCTTCTAATCCATCCTCAGAACTCCTCTCATGGTTAAGGTATCTCTCGCTTTCTCGGGTTTTTCTAGAAGTCTTCACTCCTTGCTCGCTACCCCAGCTCTCTCTAGTCCACTTTTTTTTGGTTCTCATTTTTTCCTCATGCTTTGTTTTGGCTTGACTTTTTCCTTCATGTCCAGCTACCAGTTTGGGAGACATGCTATTGCTGCAGTTCTTGGTAATTTCGGTCTCATCAAAGCCACTGTCCACTTTTGAAGCCTTGTCATACAGCCTGCTCTTCAGTTTTTGGGACTGCTCCTCATTCTGCTGAATGGCAGCACTGGCAGCATAAGGATTTTCAGGATAAAGTTCTTGTAACACCACTTCCAGGTTCTTCAAAGTGAGGGGCTCCCTGCCCATAGCTATGAATGCATCACCTTCCCTGAAGAAGTCAGAAACACTTCGGATTTCTCTCCCTCTCAGATTATAAAGCTTTCTCACACGGTCATTCTTCCAGCGTGGAAATCCCAGAGCTTCCGAAATGTCAGCCATCAGCTGTTCAAAGGTCTGGACTGATCTCCTGTTGAGAAGCAATGTTATCCTTCTGAGTGTGCGCCCACCAGGTTTCACCACTGTAATAATCCTTGGCTTCACAGGACTGTGATCTGAATGTATTGTGTGAAAACCATTGCGGGGATTAAAAAATGGGGACCTATGACTGCTTTCACTCAAACATGGTTTTCCATAGTTTCCATGACCAATGGGAGGACAAGTCCCTTGTAGCTTCCTTTCTTTTACTTTTGAGCTTGAATTGTGTGATGAATGGTCAAACAATCCTCGGCATCCTAAGGCGAACAAAGAGCAGGCATATTATTAATTTTGCACCATCAGATCTTTCCAAGTAACAGTTTTTCTACATGTCAGCGTATGTAAGGGTAGGTCAATTCAATGCTTATAAAGAACTCTAACTGTCACTAAAGAAGTAACTTCACATACACGCAACTACAAACATTTTCAAGCTTGTGAGAAAATGTAAATACACTTTGTGACAGAGAAATGCTTTTTAAAAAGGAAAAACATTGGAAGCAAATAGATCCTTATTCTAAATTCTCCCATCTCCCAGAAAGTGTCAAAAAATGGGGTTACTTCTGCCAGGATTGCATCCAGATTGTTTAGCATTCTCTTATGTACCTGCCGTGAACTCACTCAATTCCTTTCTGAACCCAATTACAGTTTTGGCCTCTGTAAAGGCTGTGGCAATAAGTTCCACAATTACATTGTATAAAGTAAAAGAAACTAATTACTTCTGTTTCAAAATTGCTACCAGATGGCTATGGGTGCTCAACCTTATATTCTTATAATTACCTCCTCTTCACTTTCCCTGGACCGTTCATTTAGTTTCTAGACTTCTATAATAAATTAATGAGATTCTTTTTTAAAAGAATTACTTTTGCTGTAATTTTACAGCAATTTTATAGTACATTTAATAGTAATGTAGCGTAAATTTTTCCCTAACTGAAAGGCCATCTTAGTTTTGTTTGATAACTGGAGTTCTCGTTTTCCAGTATTTTGGTTTGACTTTTTAATTTCAAAAGTTATGTAAAAATCACACAAAGTTCTGAATATCCTCTAGGATAACAGTTAATTCGCTAGGATTAACAGTTTTTCCTCTGATACTTCATCTTAGAAGACCAACCAAAGAAAACAGCACCACCCATTACACGTAACTCTGAAAAGGAAGAACTGAAAAGATAACACATGGTTATGGACAAACCAACCTAGAACATAACTGACTGTTTATAAACACAGCAATAAGCTAAGTATAAAAAATATCCACTTATAATACTCTGATTTCTTGTACTTATTAAGATTAAAACTTGATTATAATGCAATTCTTTTCAGCCTCAAGAAATAAACTTTCAGAATGAGATCACAGAGTGCTTCCAACTCCATTTAACAGTCTTGCATTTCAATTGGGAACAAACGTTCAATATGTATAACAAGACCAAACCAAAAGAAAGCAACCAGAATGATTACTGAACCATTACAAGGAATTTCCCATATACAAATGGCTTATCTCCCAGAAAATCACAACCATTTTCATACGTTACTACAATGACATAGTCACAGTGCATGGGCAAATCCACAAAGGAAGATCTGCGCATATGAGCATTCCTCTTGGTGTCAGGGTTCACACACATGTGTTCAAGAGTTCTGGCAAGCTTAAGCCTACTACATTTTGGTTTTCAGCTGCTGAAAAGCCATTTTCAGTATTCCGAGCTATGTATTTTTATTTGTCCTTTTCATCAAGGCATAATAGAGTGAAGAGGAAATACGCCTCCTCACCTAGAACAACAAACAAAAGGGAAAACTACAACAACTGCTGCAGCACTGATTTGCTCTGCCTCAAAAATAGCACATTCAAAAGGCCAGGGTTTGAGTAGGGAAAGCACACGAGGAGGCACTACTGCAGACCTCTGCTCCACTGTTGGCATTGTTCGATGTACGATAACGGACACTGCTTAGTTGTTAATAGTCTCACCAGCTCAGTGCTGTGTGGCCCCCCGCATGCCCCTTAACTCTTGGCTTCATTTTCTTCCTCTGCCAAATGAGACAGATCCTTCTTCTCCAGATAAATATCACAAAGAAGCCCAGCTGCCAGCATGCTAGTTGAAGACGTAAGCATTATATAAGAGCTACGTGTGACTAATGCTTGGTGGTTGTACAAGTTATTTCTGTCTTCATTTTGCTTTTTAAGGATGATCTCTTGTTATCAAGAGATGACTACATATGTGCTAGTGATTTTTCAGCGATCAGATATTTACATTCTACCCAGAATAAAGCCTACTGTGAATGGGGAAAAAACAAAACAAAACATTCAGATGCAATAATAGTTCTCTGAAATCTAAATCAACTCCAGAACATGTTGGTTACCAGGAACTGCCGAAGCTCTGAATTTAATCAACATTTCCAGATTCTTTCGTACCCACTGTCATCAAAGCATTATCTTGTTTATGGGAACAGTGCATGACATTTTGCCTGTTTATAATCTTGGCACAACAAAAAAATGCTGCACTAATAATGACATTTCCCACAGATTATGTTTCTCCCAGCTATGCCACTATTATCACACCTTTCTATAAACCATTCATTTTGAGTGCCTGGCTGCACTGTTGATTGTTTCAATTACCCAAACATCAATTATGTTTCCTTTCTTCACTCAATCAGCTAAGCTTTAAGCAGGAACCAAGTTTCTTTTTTCATTCTATAACTAATGGAATAAGAGCAGTTTCGTGTAATTATTAAGAACAATCCAGGAATGTGTTTTTGTGCTTTTTAAACTGGCAATATTTTTTCTAAGATGAAAAGGGAAGTTACATGAATGCTTAAATCAATGCATAAAGGAATCTCCTAATGTTTTCTGAGAAAAAGGAAAGTGTCAAATTTTGTTAAAGTGGTGGTCACAATGACTATATATTACATAAAATAACAAATTAATTTCAATAGCCTGTTACAACTATTTCAGTCATAATTTCTGTTATTTTCCAGTTATGCTATATTTAACTGATACATATGAAACAAGCCTCAATCTGTCAGGAAAGTGCACACACTTAAAGCAGCATTTCGAGAAAGCCTTCAAAGGTCACACACGTACACAAATCCTATAGCTACAATTTTTATTGCCTCAAAATCTTGTTTCCATATTTATATACAAGTGGGAGAGGGAGGAAGAGGGAGGTGGGATCAGAAACATACTTCAATGAGTCTGAGTACTGGCAAATTATACATCAGAGAATAAAATGTGGTTTTTCTTTTACTGTCTTACTGAGAACTAATGATTATTAAAGATATATATTTCTTATAAATGTTAGTATGGATGGATGGATGCATGTATCTGTCTTCTTATCTGTATACACATTCATCTATATATGCCTTTGTATCATGAGTATCAATATATAGGATGATGCAAAAAGATTAAGAAAGCAGAAGACTGTAGGGGAGCAGCATGGCTGAGGCGGCTGCTGAGGACTGTTGCTGTGGAAGGGCAGGGGTAATGCAGCACAGCTGGTCAAGGGAACCATGCGTGCCACCTAAGCTGTGCACGTGGGCACAGAAGAAAGAAAACTGGGACTCGCAGAGTGATACAGAGCTCCAGATGATGAAGACATGGTGGTCTTGTAGGGTTAACAATCACACCAAGTCTCTAGAGAAGCAGGGAGGATGGAACAAACAAAAATTTGAGGACTCAAACACGTAGCAGGAACAAGAAATGTAGCACCTATTGATCAGAGCACAAGTGCTCCCTGGAGAAAAAATGCTTGCTGCAGGGAGCACAGCTTCTGTGGCTCATTTTTAAAAGCCATTTTGAAAACCATTTGTGATAGTCATAGTCAATCCCACTGAGCAGGGTGGGGGGAGGCATGGGGGGAAACTGCAAGAATTCCTCGTGAAGACCCTTCCTTGTAGGGTTTTGACTCATACTCTGGACCTGCAGTCAAATAAAGCGAATTCAGAAGACTTAAGCTCTGAATAAGGTGTGTATACAGAGCTTCTACCAATCTATACCTTAAGGAATTGCCTGGCTACACCCTCTACAATGGTAGAGTAATGGGGTTTGCCAGAGGTTACCTATTCTTGCAATTAAAAATGCACTGCTGCCATTTGTCCTTCAAAACTTATCTCTTCCCTTGACCCGTCTAAGTTTTTGTTCATTAATTTAAAAATTGCCACTCATCTTGCATTCCTTCTTGGTTCTCCTGCTTGAGATCACAGTTTCAGTAATTAAACGAATAGTTTACTCAGCAGCTAATTCTGCTACCAAGTCACAGGTTGAAGTGGAATTAAATTTTTACAAAGAGTTTTACAACACAATTTAAAACAGAAGACAACACTGAAAGAGAATCTAGCTATGGCATTGCTTTCTGTGAATAAAATGGTATTATTTAAGCCCTGCAATTTCTTTAGAGGGCCTTGGATTAATGTGAAAGCCTCCACTTTCCATGAAAACTCCCCAAAACATTAGCAGCATTAGTAAATGTTGTACATGACAGAAAATAAAAGTAAAGGTGTACATGACAGAAACTGTGTATCTAGGCATTATTTTAATATATTAGTCCAAATATAGCATAAACAAAATACTGTTTCAAACAGGATGGGAAAGAATATCACTAAAAATGTCTGTTTCTTCTTTAAGCCCCAGCAATTCCTGCTGAGGGCATGCAAAACAAAGACCATAGAAAAAAAAAATCCTATCTTAACTGGAACCCAGAACATTCCATTTATGTCAAAGCATCAAGTATCTTAAAGTACTTAAGGGTGAAGAATGCTCTAGCCTTTAACTCAGAGCAGCCAAGTACGGAGTTCACGCAGGTTACCAGTGTGCATCAGCAGTCAGCTCCAGGATGCAGTCTGAGTCCTCTAGAAGTATGTCATCCTGATCTCCTCTTCCTGCTGTTAATTATTAAATGTTGCAACTTTCAGGGCTAGGGCACATTGTTAGTGCCCAAGACTGAAGCAGTAGTGTGACAAGACTCAACGAACTAAATTAGTTATAGGGAAACAAAATATGATCACAGGCATCCTTTTACAGCAAATAAATTTTACATGGGCATTATTTACATTCCTACTGTTGGAAACACTACAGGTGAATTTTTCTCTAAAGACCCATAGCTGTAGCACCCTCTCTTTCTTCCCCTCCCTGCCACGCATTTTAGGGCGGCAATTTTGTTTGAGGCAGGACTGATGGTTATTTCAGCAGCAAGGAAAGGCAGTCCCACTGTGTCAGTTTTGATCACATAAAATGCTGAGTAGAAAGTCAAATTTCACAAGGACTGGATTGAGACAGTGCCAAACGTAGCAGGACAGTCCCTGCTAGTTCCAGCCTGAGCAAGCTCCAAAGGTTCACAAAGCTCAGAGGTATGGCAGACCTTGAGGACACCAGCATGCTTCAAGCCAAGCTTCAAAATGTCTTTTCCACTGTAACAGCTTTAGTAACTGCTAGAGGAGGGTCAAGCACCAGAACCGAGAAGGCAGCTTGTGTCTCCGTCTTCTTGGCAATCCCAGAGCTGTTTAATTCAGACAAAAGTAGACAGAGCAGACCATGAAGGAAAGGAAAATCTGAAAATGGGGCATTCGGAGGTATTATGCAAGCCATTTCAGTGGGAGGTCAATGTCTGGGTTCTTTCAAAAACCCCACCAGCTGTCAGGACGAGAGAATGAAGTTAGTAAGAAAAAGTGGAAGGTGAGCAGTTGAATCGAAAGTCTGGGATTCAGTAAAGGCGGATAGGCTTCTCACACGGAGACTGAGAGTCACGAACGGAAACAGAGGAGATTGGAAATGGCTTGTCAGAAGGGAGACTGGAAGAAAACATGGAACACAGGGATTTTGCTACCAAAGGAAACACTGTACAGAGACAAACAATCTGGGGGATTGGGAGAAGGGGGTCACTCTGTCCTCCCATGTGTTATGGAAGACAAATTGGCCCAGCAAAGAGACAGAATTAGAAATTTCTTATAAAACAGGCTATGGTAAAGGGATTAAAAATGGAAGTTGATTGGGGAAATTCCAAGGAAAGACACAATATAGCAGGAGCTGGGAGAGGGAGCTGGAAATTTCAGGGAGAGAAGAGGAGGGCTGGCAATAGGAGAGGGAACTGAAAGGGGCATTGCCTTGCTGGTATCACGGTCCAGAATCCAGCCAGCACATAGCAGGGCCAGACACTGACACTGAAAAAGGAAACCTAGTGAAGAATTGACAAGGAGGGTAAGAGAAAAGAATTTATAAGAGGGTCTGGGACAGACTGCAAGAAATGGAGCAAACAGGCCCATAGTTAGACACTGTCTGATAGCAGTTCCTATGAACTTTGATACTGACTGATAGCAATTTCTATGAACTTTGCTGACACAGCGGCCAGCAGCAGATGGAGACTGTAATAGGGTAGCAGTAAAATGTGAGGGTGAGAAAAAGAGCAGGTTGGGAAGTCAGGTTGGATGCTGAACTTGGGCAAAGGGATGGGATTGGGAGCTAGCAACAGAACTGTCCTCACATGGTCTGTTTCTTTGCAGCTCTTCATATCTACCTGCTTTTGCTGTCACTTAACCATATTAGTTCACCTTGATTTTTCCTTTTTTGAGGAACAGGAAAAACTACATGCACAAACAGGTGACAACATTATGAGAACATTACCAAGGTCATCATTAAGACAAGACAAAATTAAAGTTATCAGCATGACTTGAATTCACTTCCTCCTTGCATACAAGGTCAGAAAAACTGCATGGACTTCTAAACTCTGTCTACTCCAGGGTACAGTAGATCCTCTTTTCAGCATCAGGACTGTGCCGTAAAAAAACCCTGTAATTAGAAGAACTGAAAAGTGTGTGGTGAAAGAACACAGGAAGAAGAATAGTTTCTCTGAGTAAGGCAGTACAGCTCCGAAGAACTGGATTTTCTCTCAACCAATTCCATAGAATTTCAAAGCAATCAATTTAATCTAGATTTCTCAGAGAGGATTACATTCTGGTGGCCAAAATGAGACCTGATCCACAAACCTGCTCAGTGCTCACAGCTGCAAGAGAATATACTGGAAGAGGTACTTCAGACAGAACACACAGAAAATGCTAGGTCATCCCAAAATTCAGGACCTGGACATCTCAAGTTGCATTCTTCCCCAAATTGAAGTGCTTTTGACTTTATTTTTTTTTCACCTTCATGGGGGGAGCTGGACAAGAGAGAGCTAGGACAGGCTGCAAAGGGGTATGCAGTTCATGCCCTCCCTTTACAGGTGTCACAGAGATGCTAATCCATGTTTGTTAGTATAGCAATAACCATGATGGAAAAGCCCACTAGTTAATAAGCCTGCATTAACAGCAGGGTTCAAAACGCATGCAGTGAAAGGCACGAACAGCCAGGGTAAAGAGTAAGGAGATGCTCATTAGGTAAGCTTTGTCTATCGTATGCACTGATGGAGCCACCACAGACCCTGGGGGGAAAAAGCAGCATTTGATAGTGTAATGTTTATATCTTAATGCACAGCAGCACAGGCTGGGGAGACAGCACTGCTAATAAATAGTCATAAAGGCTTGACTTTGTAACGTGAATAATGTGAGATTATAAGTACCTGGCCTTGTAGAATACATTTTTTTATATACATTGAACAGATACATTGAACAAATCATATCTGTTCAGAATACATTTGATGGTAAGTCAGTAAATGGTATAAACATGGTTTACTAAAACTAAGTACAGTCTAAGTATTTTTAGAAGACCAAAGTGTATTTTATCCAATTACATTAAAAAAAACCAACTCATCATGGTATTTACACTAATTCTTATTTGCATTAGCTACTGGTGCAGAAGGAAAACAAAAGCCATGTTCATATTACAGACGTGAACAGCTTAAATCTCCCCGGAACAGTTTTAATACTGTCACAATGAACAAAAATAAAAGATTTTTTTTTTTCATTATTAATTTCTATAACATCATTTCTGCTACCTTAATGGGCATCTCCAGTCATACTTATGCCAGCACATCCCATGTCCAATTTGCACTAGTGTAATTGAGATCAATCACTGACCCAATCTAACCCAATTTGTAGAAATCAAAAATCAACTCAGCAGCTTAGGCAGTATTCTAAGTCCACAAAAGAAAACCTAATTTGGGCTCATCTACCAAAAGGAAGAAAAATCACCACAACAATATCTCTATCTCATAAATGTACAGTTTTAGCCCTAAAACATCCTGTAAAATTAGTATGACAAGATTCTAAGTTAATTATCTTTCATAATTTCACATCAAGCATGCTTAAATTCACAGGCAATATTATTTTTCCTTTCACTGTCAGCCCTGCAAACTCAGCTGTGTGTCAAGTTGTGTTCCTTCTGTCCCATACGTCACCAACAGAACTAAAGTTTCTCCCGGCCAAATATGTCTGGTACCATTAAGTGCGTGCCAGTGTCAGCTGCGAGGAAAGAAAACGTCCTTAGTGGCTTGTCCTAGAGTACAAGAGTACGGGAGATGCACACCTTTGTACCCACTCCCTGACTTCATAAGGACGGACAAGACCACATCAAAACTTTGCATCGTGCACCATATCTTCAATATCTACGCTTTTTATTTTAAGAATAAACATCCATTATGTCATGCAAACTGGAAACTAAAGATCTCCAAATCCTTCAATCCCATGAATGCCCATCCTCAGTCTTCCCCAGTCTTTCACTCTAGACAGAAAGAAGGGACTCTACTTCCTTTTCCCTGCTGGTTTTGGGACACAGACCTCTGAGTTTATGGGAGATCCTAGAAGGCAAAGAGTACCAGAGCAGCTAAAAAGCAGGAAGATGTAGTAGCAAAGGTGTTCCCAAGATGGGAAGGCCTGTCTGGAGGGAGAGCCTAGGTAGAAAACCATGCAGCTGGCTGGACTTTAGCAGAGGGAGGGAGCGAGCCTGAGGGATGCCCTCACTGGATCCCTCGCTATGGCTAGATAAGCTCTGGATTTTTCCATTCTGAGGATGGGTGGTGCCTCTGTGTCACCCCCAGCCGCACTGTGGGTGCCATCCTGCAGATAAATGCATGTAGGAGGCTCAGCGTGCAGCAACATGTGACCATATTTACTGTATGAGAACCACAAGGGATAAATAACATTTAGCAGCCACCTTTCCTTCTTTCTCCTCAAAGCAGATAAACTCAGGGTTTTCCTTGCTTCTATCCCACTCCCCTCTCCACTTTGTTAAGTGTTCAGAGCCCCTTTGCAGCCTGCCCTGGCCCTCAATTGTCCAACTTCCCCCAGGAAGGAGCAGCTGGGTCCAGATTGCTGCAGGGCAGCCTGGTTTGCTCTCCGAGTGTTATGGTCCCTTTTCCAACCTTGCAACAGAGGTTGGACAAAACTTACCTTCCCAGGCGCTCACCTCCTTCCCTTGCAGGCCCACGGCCACCCCACTGTACAGTTTAGGATTTTCTAAATCAAGCCATTTGTAATAAAAAAATTAAAATATTTACAGCAAACACAGATGGCTATTGCCATGTGTTAGTGTTAAACTGAGCTGAATCACCCCCAGAGTAGCAGATGAAGGTAAAGATTTCATGTAGTCTGGTAATGAGTCACAAGTGCCATAATTTTTTTTTAATTTTTTTTTTTTTTGAGCAGAACCCCACTTTCATTATCTTCTGACATTTTAAGGGTAGCAAATTAAAAAGCAAGCATAAAGAAAGCCCTTTAAAGAAGTATACAGATGCATAATCTGTAAAGACTAAGTAAAATGTAAGACTGCACGTGAAATGAATCAGTGCCTTTGGAGGTGTGAGGCTCAGTTTAAGTTGTTACCCTGCATAAAACCAAAAAAAGAGTATTATGAAACTGCTCATTTATTTAATTTCTTTCAAAGATGACAGGCTGTGTATTTTATTGGGAACAGCCATGTCTGTGTTACGCAGTTTGACAGCTTTAGGGTCTGCCCCAGAAACCAGGGCAGTGAGCTCTGCAGTCCAGAACCTTCCATCAAGAGTCTTTCAGGAGAGGGATAGAACTGGCATAGGGAAACAAAACCATCTTACACAACTGTGATATTTGCCAGGATCCATCTGGCAAAGCCCTCCATGTGTTTGTCAGTGCTCAGTGTACAGGGAGTTTCACTTTCACGTTGATGCTCATGACTCCTGAACTACCCTATTTTTCAAATTAATTATTCATGTTTCATCACAAAGTAAGCTTTCACTGCTTTTAAATCCTGTTAGCCAATGTTGCCTCAGTCAAAGGAGCAGGATTATGTTTCTTCTTGTGGGAGATTTTATTTGCATTGCTTCCTAAATCTCAACTTGATGACTAATCAGTTGCAATTGAGCAAACCCAGTGAAAATAAAGAGAGCTTGCAGAGGTGTCACTGAGGGTTTAATTAGGCTTCTAGATCCTTTATTACCAATAACCTTGTTGCATAACCAAAGCAAAGACCCAGCCATAGTCTGATTCTCCATCTGGTTTGCAAAAGGGTCAATTACCCAAAAGTTTTCCTTGGAAATTTGGCACATTTAGAAGAGGTCAACTTGCATATAAGTGTAGGATTCCAAACCCCATTATTACAGAACCACTTTTTCAGAAGAGACTCGTGTATTAAAGTGAACATTGCAAAACAAAATGTTTTGCAGAACTTAGAAAATGGGTTTCTCAGGGAAAACTCTAAGCTAATGCTAATTAGACTTAAAAGCATGATGACAAGCAGAAAGACCAGGATTTTTCACACCAGACAGTTCTCAGCATTTCCATTAACTACATTACTTGGGGTAACAAGAAAACTAAAAAATTGGAGTATATGTGCAGGCTAGCAATACTGATTGAGTGGGAGATGGTGTTTTCAGAATGATTACTGAGAGTTTCTTCTAAGAATATATGACATAAATAATTGTTTTGCATTCTTACAATAACTTGACTGAGTAAACTAGGCTAATAACAAAATGAAGATAGTAAACACGCCTGACTTTCATTTGCAGTGAAGGCAAATTAATGAATGCTAAGATGAACGATTTGCAAGCATTATCAAAACTCCAAATTTACATTAGATCAAACTGAGGCAGTAACTCCCCCTCCTTTTTTCATTCTTTCCAGTATCTGGCTAACACTCCAAAAGGACAGACCCAGTACCTTGAAAATTAGAAAAACCTGGAAAATAATATACTGTTAAGAAGGGAAGCGTCACATTCACCTCTTTCAACTACTACATATTCAGCTCTGATCCAAGTTGCACTGAAGATAATGAAAAGATTCACATTACTTTCAGCGAGATCTGGATCAGATTTAACTGAGGCTCTAAAGTCACCATAATGTTCTGATGCTAATTATATTTATAAGAAAAATCTATCTAATGCTTACTTCAAATGTTGTTAAATGTTTAGGAATCATCTTGTCAAAGGAAAAAAGGAAAAGCACTGACAGATACCAACTCAATTTGACCTAGAGCTGTTGGAAAAGAAGGAAGGACCACCAGCTTCCCTGATAACTACAAAACTATAGATCTTTCTGCAGAAAACAAACTAAGCTAAGTAATCTTAGAAATGGGGAAATGAATCCCACACAACTTCCCTTAGTCACCACATGCTGAAAGTCCCTCAGATGCCAAAATTGTGAAGCTCTGCAGAACACCACTAGAAAAAGCAGCAGTGCAGACAGATACAAAGCATATAGTGACACTACCAGGTAAAGATACATTCAAAACTCAGGTTAGCATGACCAAGGTAATTAACTAGAGTATTAAAAAAAAAAAAAAAAAAAAAAAAAAAAAAAAAAAAAAAAAAAAAAACAACCCAAGCACAAAACAACGAAGACAAAGTAACTTTAGCACAGCTCAAATTCACAGGCTTGAACAGCTGCCAACATCTTGAATTAAAACCAAGTTATCTTATCTTTGCTGACAGTTTAAGTCCAATTAACCAATTCAGGTTAATGAACAACAGATGGAGATTTATCAGAAGCTAGCTCTCAGCTAATGTCTCCCAACATCCTACAAAAATTTTCATGGAAAGAATAATGCCACTTCAGGAGATCCACACCCCGTTACACTACAAGAAAGAGACTCTAACTCTGCAGAATCAGTTTTATCCACAGAGCCGCAGGATGGCTTCCTGAGATATAAAATGCAGCCACCTCTTGAGAAGAGCATGACAGAAATGAAATATGGTTATTATTGCAATAACAACCATATTTCTACTGCATAAAGTAGCTGTAATATGTTTTGTAAGCTTGGTTTCACTTGCTGACTGTTTTGGGACTCTGATGGTTTTCAACATTTCAGAGTCAAGACTGTATTTAGACCATATTAAAAACACAAGTGTCAAGAAGGAAAAGGGGGGGGGGAGGCTAAAGAAAAAGTAGACAAGGAGGTGAGAAGACAAACTTGCATGCAAACATGCATATACATACATTTTTATTTCTATATAAAGCCAGTAGCAAAAGCATGCATGATGATTTGGTTTGGTGATAAACTCTTAGGTTATCCCCTCGAACAATATAGGCTGCAATCCAAATGTTCAGAGGAAGAAGCCAGAATTTTGTTATGCTGTTGAGAGGTTTGTTTTGTTTTGTTTTGTTTAAAAAAAAATGTTTCAGTACACAGTGTAGCAAAAGTTTCAGTTTACCGGGTTGTTTCCAAACACAACCTGAAAGCTAGTCCATTGGCTCAAACCAGTGGCCCAGCCAGTCCTGCTGACATTGGGTACTGAATGTCCCCCGAGGAAGGCAGAAAACAACGCTGTGCAGTGAAAAGTTATGGAGCAGTTTTCCTATAAATATCTGTTCTGTTATTAAACAGGAGCAAACATAACTGATGCAACTACAGAAGCCAGGGGATACAAGGGCACAAGCGGCATTCTTTGCCCGGGAGGTTTGGCTACCGCATGTCACAGCACCCCCACCTGACACCACAGCCCTCCCCACGCTTTGAGCCTGTAACCCGCGTAGCTCCAGCTGTAGTAATTTCCCAGCCGAGGGAAAATTCACCACCTTTAAGTGCGTTTGAGCACGCAGTTGTGCAACATCTTAAAAAAAATCGCCACATCGCGTGGGGTTTTTTTGTTTGTTTGTGGTTTTTGGGTTTTTTTTCAGCGCATCGGTGCTCTCTGAGCAGCCCGCGAGTGTTCACGCCAAGCGAACGGCACCCACAGCGGCTACTAAGAGCGCAAGTTACTTCCAGTCTTCAATTTTGATGGGAGCGCGGGGTAACGCCGCGGAACAGCAAGCGCCGGCTCCACGCTCGGCCCCCGAGGCTGGCTCCTGCCCCTCGCCCGGCTGCTGGGGGGTGTCTCGGCCTGGCAGAGGGAGCACAGAGACCCTGACACACCACCCCACCCCCCGGTGGAAGCAGCTGGGACCCTCTCCCCGGCTGGCAGCAGCCTCGCGTTCCGCTTCCCACGGGCTGTGCGACGAAACCGTTTCATTAGTTTCCACCACGATACAAAGCGGAGTG
>NW_020799096.1:4797359-4822457 GCF_003259725.1 Athene cunicularia
ACCGCGGAGTCCCCGTTTCCCCGCTCCGCCGGACGCCCACCCGCCCGGCACGGGAGTTGGCTGTGCCGTGGGGCCTCACCCGTCCCCGCGGGTGTTCCCCGGGTGGCGGGGCGCGGCTGCAAGCCCCCCACCCCCGAGTGCAGACAACGTCTGTTGTAGCCCCTTACATGACAAGCAGGCTGGGTAAATCCTCCAATTTGCCTTGGATTAAAAAAGACAAGTGCTAAGTGATGTAGCACTGAATGACAGGTCTGATGGGGAGCGGCTGAGGGAACTGGGGGGGTTTAGTCTGGAGAAGAGGAGGCTGAGGGGAGACCTCATCGCCCTCTGCAGCTCCCTGAAAGGAGGGTGCAGAGAGATGGGGATGAGTCTCTTGAACCAAGGAACAAGTGACAGGACAAGAGGGAATGGCCTCAAGTTGCACCAGTTTAGACTGGCTCTTAGGAAGCATTTCTTTGCAGAAGGGGTTGTTGGGCGTTGGAATGGGCTGCCCAGGGCAGGGGTGGAGTCCCCATCCCTGGAGGGGTTGAAGAGTCGGGCTGACCCAGCGCTGAGGGATCTGGTGGAGTTGGGAACTGTCAGTGTGAGGTTAATGGTTGGACTGGATGATCTTCAAGGTCTTTTCCAACCTAGATGATTCTGTGATTCTGTAAATAAAGTGTATGTTGGACGCATCAACAACTGGTTGCCCATCATCTTCATAAAATATGAGGAGGTGAGGAAGAGCATAGAGTTAATTTAATCTCCCCGTGCCGCAGCATCCAGGCTGCCCATGGGATCCTGGCTACACATCTGGCACACGTAGTCATTTGGAAACTATGTGAAAGTGAAGAGGCAAGCCACAACGCTGGTTTAAGGATTGCATGAAAAGAAGTCAGATCATTTGCCATACAAAGAAGGAGATGCAATTTGATAACAGAACCTTTATACCTTCATAGGGGAAAATAACAGGAATTAAAAGGCCCTTTGTCCTTGTAGAGGAAAACAGTAATATAGAGTCGACGTCTAGAAGCTGAAGTTGGGCAAATTCAAATTAGAAATATTATCAATGGGAGTGAGTAATCGTTGGCACAAATCATGGAAGGAAGCTGTGTTTCTGCTCTGGAAATCTCCAAATAAAACAGGATGTCTCTGTGGAAAATATACTCTAGCCCAGTAAAAGTAGTTGGACTTGCCACAGGTGTAATTAGATAAAATTTAGTGGCCAGGGTTATCCAGTAGGTCAGACTAAAAGATTTAGTGTTCCATCATTCTGGCCTCAAACTGTATGAACGGGACAAAGTAGAACTTGCTAAACATATCCCTTCTACTCTGATTTCTGTCATTTATTGAAAGGTTTGTCCAGCTACCCCATTCTGTTTTACTTCCAGAATAGTTCATTATTTCTGAGGCAACGCAGTTTGACACAAACACCTTTGTAAATGTAGATCTTGGACAATATTTATCCTGAAATTTATTTTACCGTGCTCTGTAAGAGCTGAGTGAAAAGACATGGACAGAAGGCTCAAACACATTTTCTGGCTCTTTGACACAAAGCATTTATATTTTGCTAGACTATCTGGTGAATGAAACCATGTAAAATAAAAGCGTAGACAAAAAATGTCATGTAAACTAGTCAAACCCCAGGTTGTCAAAACCTGCAACACATTATAATACCAAGTTAGCAAGTTGCTATCTAAAAATTTAGCATCATTTCACTTTCGTTTGAAATCTTCCAGGCTGTTTAAAATTTCAAAAACTCTCTAATTGTGTTTTTCTTATTTTTCCCTTACACCCTGTCTGGATCTTGTTAATCCTACAGTCATCATTATGTTTGCCCTGAGTATAAAAGTTATTTTCAAATAATAGATCTTTACGATTACAACTGCCTGGAGGAACATAGCTGAAGTGTTGCATTTAAGCAATTTTTCACATGTGCAGCTTGTACGGTGTAACAGGTACCTCTTCTATCACGCTCAATGCCCATGGAAATTGTGGCTTCACTAAAGTCAGTGGGAGGAGTCTTCTGCTATTCCCCATCTTTCACATGTTTTTTTTAAACAGTGATACAACTCATTTCTGCAGTTCTTGGCATCCCAATGACTTAACACTATCTTAAGAATTCAGGAACTGTGTTCAGTTTGTGGCTTTGGGAGTCCTCCGACAGGTTATTCCACATTTCTGTGTGTGACCTTTTCCACCTGTAAAATGTGCATGACACCAGTTAAAGGGATTTGCTGTCTATAGATGCAAAATCCTTAGAAGAGCTAAGTATCAATCCTAATTACCTAGTATTACTCCCTACAGTTGGTTTCCGAAATAAGAATGTAACATGACTCAAAAGGTATTACTAAATCAGTAATACTCACATCTCTTAATGTAGAATGAAAGCAGCTGAAGAGTGAATACAGACTTCTGAAGACATCTCTTTCCTACTTGCCTCTGGAAATGTGTCACCTCTCGCTTCAACAGACAGTGAAGCCAATTTCCCTTCAATCCACTTTTTAACCAGACAGTGATTTCACCCATCCCATTCCTCTACTAAACCATTTTCAACTTCCTTACTATTTCTTAATAAGCGCAAACAAGAATCACAAGATTTGCTTCTCAGTAATGACCTTTTAACCTGTAAGAACGCATAATTTCACAGACTGAAATTGCAGGCTAATGATCGTTTGGCAAAAAGTTGTCAAATACACATCTCCATGTGTTGCACACCCAGGTCAGACATAGCATCTACATATGCCTATGACTGACAACAGGTATGTTGGTACACTTTTGTAAATGGATGTTCAGTCTCTTTTAAAAAGTAATCCTGCTTTCTTTTGACCTTGTCCTAAACTCAACAATTTCCTTCTGCCTTAGAAATCACCTGTTTTTTCTCTACCTTTTCCCCTCGTTTGAGACCTGGGATTCTGCTAGCACCTGTTCTGTTTCAGAGGCTGTACTTAAATTAAAGGAGATCTGTAAAGCAAAAGATCCTACTGATCCTCTTGAAGAATTATTCTCTTTAGATGATCATGCTCAGAGATTTCGTTTCATGTGTTTCTTGCCACATTTTCACCATTAAAATAAATTCCACATTTTTTCATGGTGGATTTATTAAGTTATACTCCAGATATGATCATCCCTTCTGATACCACAACACATTGTTTTGAAAATAATAAATCACCTGTACAAAATTATCATATCAAGTGAAGAAAAAGTAGCAAGAGCAGAGGAACAACTGAACTATAAACATTTATTTGCCTCTGGTTTACGTAAGCTGAAAGACATTACAATTGCCCGTTGACAAGAAAAATCCCAGCTACTTTAAGCTTAATCAGTTTATTAACAAAGTCTGATGAGAGCTGTCTTGCTAATGTCCAGAAATCTAATCTAGAATATTGAAGAAATCAGCATAAAAGTAGCAGTTTCATAATGTGGTTTCGATAATAAAAATGTTAGCTTGTCATTTGTATGTGAAAGTCATTCATACACAGTGGTTTTCCAGCTTGCTAATAGTCCTTGAGGAGGTAAATTAGGTTTGAGTCTCGAAGCCCAGCGCTATAACGTCATCTGTCCTTAGTCTATAAAAAAAAGTGTGTGTATCCTTTTCAGATGAATCTGAATACCCCACGGCGCTGGGATATTCCAAACACTCTGGAGCTGATGGTTGCTTTGGGTACATTAAACTTTGTCCCATCACGTGGCATAAACTTTGTCACATCATACTCTTGCTGACACAGATCCTGAAATACAGACATGTGTGACAGGCATCCCGACACTGCTGCTACTGGCAGAACTAACAGGGATGATTTCATATTTTCAAAAATATCTATATTGTAAATAAGACAGAAGTTAATATGACCCCCTTTAAAAAAAGAAACCAAATGCATTTAATACAAAAATAAAAACAAAAATCTGACCTTTACAGAGGACTAAAAATAAGACAGTTCTCTTCAAACCATGTTTCTATCTCATGGTCTATGGCTTGAATGTATGAAATAAAAAGGGCAAAAGATGAAGGAATTCATCTGAATTAAGGTGATGGTACCTAACATCAGCTGCTGTTAGAACTCCAGAAGCAAATTTTTCAGATCTCCTCAATAAGAAATCAAAAGCCATCAGCAAAATAATAAAAATGGCAGGCAATATTCAAACAACAAAAAATAAATGCCAAACCGTACGTGAACAATACAGTTTGACATTACCCGCCACCCTCAAAAATAAATTTTAAAAAAAAGTAAAAATCAAAGCATTTATATCCATGCTACTCCTTAGATGTATGCTATATATATTGAAGAAAATAACTCCCAGTAGAAACCAAGTCCTAACACCTGAGTGGAACCAAGACAGCATTTTGCCAGAACAGTGATATTACAGTAATTTACACAACAACAGCACTGAACAAGTTCACAGGATCAAGATAAAAGATCAGGATCCAGAGCTTCCGCAGCCCCAGTCAACAGACCAGCAGATACTCAAAGCAAAAAACAAGACTTTGGCAACTCATTACCTAACCAAGAATAATGATAATGAACATAATTATGTACTTCTTTCCAGAATTAACTTTTTGTTTAAAGGGCATATTGAGGGGGGGAAAAAAAAAAAAAACAAAACACCGTAGTTTCACCGAAGTAATTTGTGTTATCTTTGTCTAGCATATTGCCTTATTTCAGTTTCTAACTCATGAATATACTTAATCAGTGTCAAATTCAGATAATTAAAAGCTGCAATGCAAAAGGACATTGATAATAGGTGTATTATAAATGGCAGTGTTTTGATGATGTGGGATAATTCTCAATGACTTGTTTTAGAAACTGTTAATGTATTATTTTAGGAGAGGCTCACTGGTATCAAATGAGTAGAAATTGTGACCACCTGACATACCCTGACACTCCAGATTTGTGCTTTACCTGTGCTAAACTAATACATATAGGCTTATGACTCTTGCCTTCTAGGCATTCTCACAGTCATTCTCACAGAATGGCATGTTCATCGTCAAGACACTTCTCAAAGGAGACATTTTATATATTAATAATGCCTTTCATTCAGGTATCTCAAAGCTCATCAACATTCAGCAAAACCTCAGACAATGATGTAAGGAACATAGGAACTTCATTAATAGGTGACCTGATCAAAGCCTAGAGCTGGAGAAAAACAGATAAGGTACATAAACTTTATTTTATGTTATTATCTTAAATTAATATTAGAAGTGTGAAGACTGAGTCACAAAGAGACTCAGTGAGGGCACACAGCAAATCACTCCAAACTGCCTGTCTTTGTGTGCCTCAATATTTACCATTATTATTACAATATTTGATGCTGGATGAGTTTCTTGGAAGTACCCTCGGTATTTAGATACCTACATACACACATAAGCTCCTTGTGGATTTGTAAGAAGCCAGATTCCCTGGTTGACAGTATAGCTTTAAATATGCACTCCCTTCCTTGCTTAAAAGCTTTGGACATTCTCCCTGCTGTGAATACCTCTACTTACTGCATATCAGCTTATTTCATGCCTCATGTAAAGTGAAAAGGAACCTTGGCTTAGGGGGAGACACTGATTTTCATCACCACTAATGGCTCAGGCAACAGAGAATTTAGCTGCAAACAGTGTGAGACAGTGTTTGTACAGATACATTTTTAAATGACACAACTCATAGTGTTTGGAAGCAGGCAGTTTATACTTACTAATCATGTATGCTTGCTGTAGAAATGGAATACTACCAGAAAAATAAAGATGAATGGGAAACACGGGTCAATAAACTAGAAATAACAGTACCAGTCTGACACTGTTTTTTACCTCAAGGTAATTTAATCTAACACAGGTCAGTACTGATGAACACATCCAACTTCTGAGTGCTGCCAGAGCAAGGCAGCTGCTCCTGACAAGGCAAGAGAGGCATCACTGATTTTCTGGGTGTCTCTTCAGGTAGCTTGATGAACAATGTATGTTCTTCTCCTCATGTTTAGCAGCTGGGCTTGATGAGTAAATTCAATTCCTTTCTGCACTGAATGAAAAGGCTGGAACAAGGAAAGGTTTTCTGTTTCCAGGAGTGGGTTGGACAGGACTCAAATGGCCCAACTTCTGCTGCATTTTTGGGAAACGTGGCCACAGTCTGCTGTGTTCATACATGCAAAAGGGAGGGACTCACTGAGGTACTGGTCAGTCTTTTGTGTAATATAGCTCTAGATCTTTCTTAAATTAATTTTCACTTAAGGCTTATCTTTTGAAATAAGGACTGTCACACAAACAGTGCCCAGTCCTATGGTTGGTGGGAAAAGCAAAAATTGGAAAACTGCAGTTCTGATCTGAGAAACCTCCCAAAATATACAAAATGTGGAGTTTAGCATCATCATTAGAAACATCCCATCTTCTGTGCCTTCATTAAGAACACTGGAAAACTGTCTTTTGCACAAGGTCCAGTCTAACTAATAATGCCTATGATTCTTAAGAAGGATGGATAAGGAAACAGTATTTTCTTCCTCACTCTTGAATATCCCACTGCAGTTAAAATTCAGACAGAAAACAGGGCATTATGACTGTTGCTTTCTGCCTGCTTGCAATATCCCTTTTCCCTTTCTTTCCCAGGACAGAACTTGTTACTTCCCCCTGCTTTTGAAGTGCCGACCATGGTGGAGTTCCTGGTGGCCTTCTCAAACTCTGTGTAAGAAGCAGGTGTGACATGGAGGGAACTCAGGTGCATGAGGATTCAGCATTTCACCACTGCTCTCCCAAGGAGACTTTGTGGGTAAGCCTACACAGGCAGGGATCTCTTGGACACAGACCTCAGTGGAACTCCTCAGCAATCATGTCAGGTGGGTCAAGCCACCTGGGAAGATGGACTATAGGACCAGCCTGCTCTTAATGTACCCTCATGAGAGCTGAAAAAAGCCAGAAATACAGAAATATGAAGTCCCTGCAACAGGAGGTAATCTGTTGCTTTATACCCAACAGGGAGGAGGATTCAGAACATGTAACTTACCTTCATTTGTAGTAGGAGTCTACTATAGGCCACCCAACCAGGACAGAGAGATGGACAAGATATTTTATAGGCACTTAGGTGAAATCTCATGATTGCTTGCCCTTGTTCTTGTGGGCGACTTTAACTTCCCAGACATCTGCTGGAAATACAACACGGCAGAACGAGACCAGTCCTGGAGATTCCTAGAATGTGTGGGAGACAACTTCCTGATGCAACTAGTGAATAAACCAAGCAGAGAAGGTGCCCTGCTGGATCTCCTCTTTGTGCACAGAGAAGGTCTGGTGGACGATGTGGAGGTTGGAGGTCGACTAGAGCACAGCAATCATGAAATAATAGAGTTTTCTATTCTTAGAGAGGTCAGGAGAGAGCTAAGCAGGACTGACATCCTGGACTTCAGAAGGGCTGACTTTGTCTTGTTTAGGCACATGCTTGAAAGGATCCCTTGGGAGATTCTCATGAAGGGTATAGGGGTCCAGGAAGGCTGGACTCTCTTTAAGAAGTAAGAGTTAATGGCTCAGGAGCAGGTGGTCCCCAGGTGCTCTAAGAGAAGCCGATGCCACAGAAGACCACCCTGGCTGAACAGGGAGCTTTGGCTGCAACTCAGGGAGAAAAGGAGAGCTTACAGCCTTGGCAAGAAGGGGATAGCCACACACAGTGATTACGAAGAGGCTGTGAGGCTGTGCAGGGTGGAAATCAGAAGGGCTAAAGCCCAACTGGAAATTAATTTGGCCTCTGCAATCAAGGACAACAAGAAAAGTTTCTATAAGTATGTCAGTAGCAAAAGAAAGTCCAGGGAGAGTCTCCATCCCCTGCTAGATGCAGGAGTAAATTTGGTAACAAGTGATGAGGAAAAGGCTGAGGTGCTTAATACCTTCTTTGTCTCAGTCTTTAATAGCAAGACTAGTTGTACTGAGGGAATCCAACTTCATCAGCCAGAAGACAGAGACTGGGAGAACGACCCCCCTGCAATCCAGGAGACAGTCAGTGACCTGCTGCATCACACAGACACACACAAGTCTATGGGACCAGACGGGATATACCCGAGGGTGCTGGAGGATGGGGTGCTTGCTAGACCACTTTCTATCATTTACCAGCAGTCCTGGCTGAGTGGGGAGGTCCTGACTGATTGGAAATTGTGACGCCCATCTATAAGAAGGGTCGGAAGGATGATCCGGGAAATTACAGGCCTGTCAGCTTGACTTTGGTGCCCAGGAGGCTGATGGAGCAGCTCATCCTGAGTACCATCATGCAACACATGAGGGACAACCAGATGCTCAGGCCCAGTCAGCATGGGTTTATGAAAGGCAGGTCCTGCCTGACAAACCTGATCTGCTTCTATGACAGAGTGACCCTGTCATTGGATGAGGGAAAGGCTGTGGATGTTGTTTACCTTGACTTTAGTAAGGCCTTTGACACCATTTCCCACAGCATTCTTCTGGCAAAAATGGCTGCTCGAGGTTTGGACAATCGCACCCTTCGCTGGGTAAAAAACTGTCTGGATGGCCGGGCCCAAAGAGTTGTGGTGAACGGAGTTAAATCCAGTTGGCGGCTGGTCACGAGTGGTGTCCCCCAGGGCTCGGTGTTGGTGCCACTCCTGTTCAACATCTTTATTGATGATCTAGACGAGGGGATCGAGTGCACCCTCAGTCAGTTTGCAGATGACACCAGGTTGGGTGGGAGTGTTGATCTGCTCGAGGGCAGGGAGGCTCTGCAGAGAGACCTGGACAGGCTGGAGCCATGGGCTGAGCCCAACTGGAGGAGTTTCAATCAGGCCAAATGCCAGGGGCTGCCCTTGGGCCACAACAACCCCCAGCAGCGCTACAGGCTTGGGGAGGAGTGGCTGGAGAGCTGCCAGTCAGAGAGGGACCTGGGGGTATTGATTGACAACCGGCTGAACAGGAGCCAGCAGTGTGCCCAGGTGGCCAAGAAGGCCAATGGCATCCTGGCTTGTGTCAGCAATAGCGTGGCCAGCAGGGACAGGGAAGGGATCTGACCCCTGTACTGGGCACTGGTGAGGCTGCACCTCGATTCCTGGGTTCAGTTTTGGGCCCCTCACTACAAAAAGGACATTGAATGACGAGTGTGTCCAGAGAAGGGCAACGGAGCTGGTGCAGGGTCTGGAGCACAGGTCGTACGGGGAGCGGCTGAGGGAACTGGGGGTGTTTAGTCTGGAGAAGAGGAGGCTGAGGGGAGACCTCATCGCCCTCTACAGCTCCCTGAAAGGAAGCTGCAGGGAGGTGGGTTTGAGCCTCTTTAGCCTACTAGAAAGCGACAGGACAAGAGGGAATGGCCTCAAGTTGTGCCAGGGAAGGTTTAGACTAGATATTAGGAAGCATTTCTTTGCAGAAGGGGTTGTTGGGCGTTGGAATGGGCTGCCCAGGGCAGTGGTGGAGTCCCCATCCCTGGAGGTGTTCAAGAGTAGGGTCGATTTGGAGTTCAAGGATATGCTGTAGGTGGAAATTGTGCTAGGAGAACGGTTAGACTAGATGATCTCCAGGGTCCTTTCCAACCTAGATGATTCTGTGATTCATTTGTAGTACCCTAACCCCCAAAATATTGCCCTGCAATCCCGATTATTCTATCCATTATGACGGTACAGTAATATTGAGAGGTGATGATGTAAAGTGGCATATCTTTGCACTCGGAATTACACGAATGCATTGTAACACACAGGTCTAACAGTCTGGTGAGCTGGGCCCAAAATTGCACTTTAATTAGTTGTGGTTTGTCAGTTATAATGGGAAAAAAGGACAAGGTTAAACCATGTGGAATACGCATGTTTCTAATGGATTACAACCCACACAAGGAAAAGGTAACATATTTTTGTTTGTATGACTCATAACCCCTTTCATATCCACAGGAACCTGCGTTTAGCTATTCGGTTCAGAAGAATAGGGATATAAAAACCATTTGTGATCCAAGTCAGTAACAAAAAATGAAAAGTCCTACAAGAGAGAAAAGTATATTAAAGAAAAGGATATGGCGGGGAAAAATACTGCATCGCTTTGACAAGGCCAAGAGATGAGACAAGCCTGTGCATGGTAAATGCATGGAGTGTTCATGTATCTATGCTAAAGATAATGTAGACACAAATATAGTTAATGGTAATATAATTCTCATGAGAGGTCACCACATCATGAAAATTCATGAGTGTCTGAAAAGCACGTGATGAAGCAGAATCCTTGAAATCAGATTACTTTTCCCCCCTTTTTTTCCCTTGTCCCAATAAATATTTTAACAACCTTGCATAAAAGCAAATGAATACTTCTCAGCTGTATCCCAAGACACAGTGTATTTCAAGTGTTTTGCACAGTTTTCTATATTTATTAAGTATTTATAATGTTCCCTCAAAACTCTGGGTTTTGTAACACCATATTAAAAATATAACATTTTATTTGGGACCTTGTGATGCAGTAGGGGAGTCCAGGGAAAAGATTCTGATGGGGAGGCAGGAGGCTGAGCTCTATTCTCAGCACAGACAACACTGATCTGCTCTGGAGCCAGGCGCAAGTCATCTCATTCTGTGGCGCCTGTCTTTCCTCTTCCACTCTTTGCCTAATTAGCTATGATATTTTGGTGGAAAGGGATAGAGGGGAACTAGGGACAGGATTATCTCCTATAACACATAGATACAAAAAATAGTACCTTCAGGCTCCACTTTCAGCTAAGACCTCTTGGTATTACTGAAGTATAAATAATAATGTTACATTGCAAAGCACCCTCTAATACTTAAAGGAAAATGGTGTATAAAAACAGTCACCAGCTGTTCCTTTTTCACATTCTTAGGACGGCTGGTGCCACTCTGTAACTTTTGGGAGCCCTGGTTAGAATTAGCTATTTATACTGGACTTTGATGGACAAGACACCAAATCAGCAAGAGAACCAAAATAGGAGAACCTGTTCTGGAAATTTTTTTTTTTTTTTTTTTAAATTCATTTCACACTATAACAATGATTTTTTGAAGCCTCAGCTACAGTTATATGAGAATTTGCATTACCATAAAAAATACTCAGCCTTCCTGATTGAGAAAGAGTATCTTGAAAATATCAACCTTACAGGTTTAAGAAGGAGCAGACAAATACACAATACTGCCATTAACTGTTTCAAACCTGAATTCCCAAGGAACAAAAACTTTTGAGGTTGTGATTTTCTCTTCAGTTTCTTATTTGTCACTTTCCCTCTCCTCACCCAATAATTTTGAAACCAAATTTCTACCAAAATTGACAGGAGGGTAGACATCTGAAATATAACTGTATACACTTTGTGGAAGCTTAAAGCTGACTAGCACGCAACAAGCCAAATTATTTTCCCTCATGAGGGCAAAGCAACTAGGATGTAGCTGCTCTTACATATGCAACTGCTGACAACCAACTGGCAGTCGAACATGGGTAATCATCCATGGGTAGCTTCACATTAGCCCTGGCCCTGTTTTTCAGTGCTGGCATCAACAGCTGCTGCATCAACAGCACATGGTGGAGAGCTGACATATTCAAACTGGAAAAAAAAAGCATGAGGGGGGAGATAAAAGACTGGAGGTGAAGGACAATTCACAGGAAACCAGCATTGCTTAGTCCCACTGCTCACAGAACAGCTTGCTTAAATCTCACTGATTTGAAGATAGGGGCCACAGCACAGACACTCTGTCAGTTCAAGAAGAACACAGTAAAATGAGCACGACATAATTTTGACCCCTTGGAGAAGCACTTTAAAAGTCTTGCCACCTTTTTTATTTTGATAGCACTTCCCTTTGTTTCCTCTGCCAATATGCAGTATTACATTATTTACAAGCTTTTGAGCTATTTATGCATTAATTTCGCTGCTTTCCTGATTTAGCCTTGCAAAACAAGAGTGCAAGAGATGCACATAACTGGACAAGGTGAAAAATCATGAGAAAGTGTGTGGTTTTTCACTGGCCCTAATGAACTTAGCTCAACCCCAGAGAACACAGGGGAAGCTGAAGTACTGAAGTGCTTCTGTACAGCTGCCAATCTACCCACACCCAAGTAAAGGAGAAAGATGTAAAAGTCAAGAGCAGGCAGTTAAGTGCTTTATTAGGATTTTGATGAGAGATGGTGTTTTAGCACTCAGACACATGGCAGCAAGCCCTTTTTTTTCTGGTTTTGCCCTTCTCCTCATGGTGCAGTGAAAGTGGAGAAAAAGTTGAGGGACCTCCCAAACCATGGCTACTCAGCCAAGAGGACTGTGCCTAGTATAGCCTTTCCTCTGCCATGTGTCCTTCAGCCACAGTAATAATTCCCTCCCTTTAGAGGGAAAGGGAGACTATCTCCTTTCCCTGCTTCTACCCATACACGTTACTCATCAAATGGTATAGGCACAATTCCTCCTCTCCCCATCCTAGCTCAGTCAGATCACAGCTGCCCCTATCTCAGAGACTTCTTATTGGAACAGAACTTGGCATAATATACTCTGGTTGAAAAGTTTTCTGTCCCTCCTTCCCTGTCACAGATCTGTGGTCCCAACTAATTCTCTAGTGCTTTATCGAGTGCTATTTGCAAGGTCTTGTTTTCACAGGAAGCTCAAACTGAAATAGCTAAGGTAGGTGCACTATTGCACAGATATCTGTTACAGGGTTAAACTAGCAGTTCTGCAAGAGATGAAGAACATCTTTCTACCAGACCTCCACTCAAATTTCATTCCTAAACAGCCATGCTAAGCTTTTAAACTACTTTGAACTAAGACTAGACCCATTTTCCTGCTGCTGAAAGGGATGACATTTTTCTGTACATGCTGAATAATGAGGAATAGTGCATTGACGTAAATGCTTTTTCAGTCTCCTCAGGCAGAAGACATGGACGAAGTATTAAGTTTACAGGCAATGCTATTTATTGTTACAGCTACAGATGGCTACAACCTTTTATTTATACTTTTCTCATTTGTCAGCGTTCCTCACAGTCTCTGTCTAAACCTAGGAAAACTAGACTTGACATTTCAATGGTGAAAAGGTGAGAAAAGAAAAACAGGTGGCAATTTCCTTCCCTCCAAGCAAATTCAGACAGTCTCTTCAAAGCCATCTTAAATCCATTGCAGATCACTTCACAAAACCCTATGTGGTGCCTCACTTCACACAAAGGCATCACAAAGCAGTTCAGCTGCCTGTCTCATGTGGTCAAGCAGTAGTTTGCCTAGAAAATATGAAGTCACCCAAAAATTTAAGTTCATTTCAGAAATGTCCCCTGCAAACACCACTTTTCTCTCCCTTAAATGATCCATAAATCTCTCTTCTAATCTGTCTATACTTGTTAGGAGTGGGCCTGAGGTGGAATATTTGCTCACAGCCTGGGAGCCTGGGGACGATATTTTGCTACCCAGGCAACTTGTTCACATCATCAGCAAAGCCCTGCGGATAGTGTCTGCAAACTGATCTGAATGAAAAATCCTGCATCTCACCACCTATGTCTTTTATTTACTTAATAAGATACAAACACAACATCTGTCTGATACTTTTTGTAAAGAAAGGAGTGAAATTTAGAATGAAAACTTGGAGTTGTTAGCCAGTGATTTATCCTCCCATGCCTATGCTGAAGATCACCATAAAACTGTTAAACACACTCCAAGGATGCATTTGCCTCATGTGAAGCTGGTGCTGAAATGTGGCATACCTTAGGCCTTTGTGTAAAACTGAAGATGTGACTCAAAACACCATCTTTGTATCAGAGAGTAATTAGAATTATCTGTTGAGTTTTGCCATCAAAGATGAATAAAAGAGTGAGTCAGCTTTAACTAAAGATGTAAAGATGCCTTGTCCATTTGCTAAAACCAAGCAGGTAAGATGCTTTTATGGATAGCTTTACACATATTAGGGACAAAAGTAGAGTCTCTACTCTTTAAAGAGAAACCAGACATTCTCTGTATAATTTTACCTACTTCAAGTAACTGATAGAGGCTATCTGGAGTTTCAGATATTTTTAAATACTGAATGTATTAAATACATAGTTTGTACATGTGCCAATGCCACAGTCATATGTCAATACTGTCCAGTGTGTGACAAATTCCCAAGAACCAGAGATGAGGAAATTAATTCAGTCTGTGCAGAACTGTCTTTAACATGTTCTGGAGAGAGTACAGGCTAGCTTTACCCCTGACTTGTTCACTGGAAGATTCAGGGAGGCTACACCCATTATTTCACTCCATTCAGTGCTTCATGCCCTGTAGTGAGTGTGAACTGCACTTGGAAAAATCAAGACTTGCCTTGCCAGCAAGTTGATAAAGAGCAGCAACATGTGAACAAATTATTGCTTTACGTTTTAAACTTTTTTTTTTTTTTTTAAGGCAGGAATGAGAATTCATATATTTTAGACATTTAAAAAAATAAATGTTTCAATCAAATATCTGTGTTATAGTAATACATACATCTATACTGCAATATCTGGAGGCAAGATTACCAGCTTATCAGTTTTGAATGTTCAGTGAGTACTTCAAAGGAGGACAATTTAGAAAGAATCATGCTGTGGTAAATACTGAAAGTTTTCAACAAGAATTCTTTCAGAATAGAGTCTATCTGAGCCTGTTTTTTTTTAATGACCACTTTTCCAGGTGAGAATTTAAAGGAAAGCTAGATCTCTCTGTTATAAAGTCAGTGAGTGGGTGCTGTTAATAACTCCAGTAGGATGGGGATGATTACACACGACTTACAGCTTTGTTTATTCACTGTATTTTTTTTAATGACATGGCAAAAATCCAAGGGGAAACAATTAGTATCCATGTACTGATAAACAAAGCAGTGCTGGTTTACTCCTAAACTCTCAGAGGAATGACCAAGAGCTAAGATTTAAGAAAGACCTGAAAGTCACAGAAGTGAGACTTAAGTTCACCATATCAAAATCACGTTCTTGAGCATGTTCCCTTCCCCTTAGCAACCTCTAAATGCTCTCAGCACCTTCATTTTATCCAGAAGCTGTTTAGTGTAAAATGCATAACCATGGAGAGGTGAGCAGGCTTCATCACTGAGTGACTTTAGCGCTAGGCTGCAAGGTCTTGGTCCCTGTACCCCCTCCATTTCTCACCATGTAAGTCTCTTAATGACTGTTTGCATGAAAGGCCAGGTCCATGAGGGAACCTTGACTCCAGCTTGGCTTTATATCATGGTCTCAAGGTGGGAGGTGTTGGTCTGCATATTCTGGGTGGGGAAGAGGCTGACTGTGCTCCCATTTTGCATCCAAATGCTCCCACCATTTCAGTGTTGTCTTCAGGATGGAGCTTCGGGAGCGCTTTAGAGAGATGGCTCCCATGTAGACACCAGGGCACCTCAGACAGACTTGAGGCAGCTGTACATTTTAGCTGACCTCATAAATCAGTGTAATGGCTGCACTGGATCACATCCTGAAGAGTTTTATTCTCTACATGAACTGCATATATTTCTGAACAGAGAATTTTAGATTTTCTTGTGGAGCGAAGCACCTAGTATTTGAGTGCCTAACACATTCACTGGACACACTGGCATTAATATGCTTTCACTAAATAGATGAGAAAGATATACATTTGAGGTAACCACATCATTTGAGGTCATCTATTAATTGTTCATTACTCAACCGATACCAGAAAGATAAAGCTAAAAAAATGAAATTCACAAATGCAGCTATCATCAAATGCACACAAAGCCTACAAGTGCTCAAAGAGAAAGGTAACATATGGGTAAGGCTGAAAAAGCTAATTTTAACATGGTTTAGTTCAGCAAAGAACACATCCTGATTCAAAATGTGGCTTTATTCTTATCTCACATTTGTTATACTTAGTTATTTTTCTGAAGATTGATTCTCACTTTTAGCAATTATTAAGACATGCTGTTTTACAAGTAAGTGAGGTGTTTTTACTAAATCTGGTACTTTTTCTTGGGTAAATAGAAGAATGTATAATTAGGTAACTTATTTTTTAGATTGTATTCTATTACCAAAAGGCAGATAATGCTTCTTATTTCTAAGGGGATTCCTTTTTACTCATGATGTGAGTTAATTTGGATGGAAATTTAAATTACATGTAAAAGGCAAAAAACTTGACATGCTTTAACCAATTAAATATAATTACACGGGAAACTATAAATAATAACAAAACATCTGTTGAATTATAATTTGAAGTTAAAACTATTTGAATAAGGAATTCTTTGTGGCTGTCTGTCCTTCAAGATGTGTAGAAGCAGAGGAGGCTAGCTCCTCCTCTTTGAGGTTTTGTCATTAGGTTATAAATTGTCTTCTCCCAGGTTTCAACTCCCAATCAACTTGTCAAGTTCTAATGGTCCTTGTATTTAATTTAGTTTTTCATGCAGCAAACAAGAAGACTATCTACATATAATTTATTACTTCAGCAAATTTTATGCACAAAAGCACTAGAGGTGATTTCACCTATTTCATTGACTGAACTTTTGTGACTAACAACAAATACAGATTTTTTTCCTAGGTGTAATTTATAAGGATTTCATAAATAAAACTAATCCACAACATACATTTTCATGGCAATATTCAGATCATAAGCTGTAAAAACATTTTAGTAGAAAAAATTCATGACTGTGGGCACAGGCTTTTTGGAAGCCACCATTGTTTTATTCTGTCTTTTCACACCAAGGCAGAAAAACAAACCACTAAACTTGCATTTTAGTTTCTTTGTTAATCTACTCATAAATTAGTCTGAAAATGGGTCAGTTAATGCCCTTTTAATCTGCTTAAGATATTTTTCTAATAAATGAAGCAAAAGAATTCTTTATCTTTGTTTATAAAACTGGTTTTGCTCAAGGCTCTTTATCTCTTCATATCAATCAGCCAAGAGTAATATGTGTGGCAGAAAGTAGGACAGAGATCCCAAAGAGGGACAAAAAAATGAAATGACAGATAAGCTGGAAAAGATTCAGGGTCATTTCCTTTCCAGTTTCAGTGAAATACCTTGCTTTATGAGTCAGCATTGAAGACACAAATAGTTTGCAATTTTAAAAATAGTAAGATGATGAACGCCAAACATTTGCAGAACATATTTTGCTACCCCAGTTTAGCAAGGCAGAAACAAACAGGACTGATTGGTCTGAGATAAGATACCACAGTGAAAAAGTATAAACTCAGAAGATGAATCTATGTTTTGGATACTTAATCAAGCAACCAGAGCATCAGGCCCTTGTGCAACGCATGCAGAATCACCTCACAAAGAAAAACAGCCAAGTCTTAAGATTTCAGAAGCTTAGCTTAAGAAATCCTCATCTGCAGAGACACACTCTCCTAGCCACAGAAATAAACCCTTTTAGAACCTCCAAAAGAGCAAGAGGCTTGTTGCCCTGTAGCCTTCACCACAAAAATATCGACATCCAGTTGACTGCCAAGAGAACATCCCATTTTTGATTTCTGACTGGATGAATGGGTCAGAGTAGTTCAGAAGGTCCACCTCATCTTCTACACTGAGACCTGACTGCCCTTCAGTAAGACCTGAAGAATCTGACTCTGGTTTTGCTTGTTTTCCTTTTATACCAATGAAATTAATCTGATTTTTGCCAGATTTACTCTCTTTTTTTCATAAGTATAAATAAGATTAAAATGTGCCTGGATGCATTTGTGCTGGGTGCAAGTATTCTCTCATAGTTACTTTCCAATGCATGGACAGAAGAACTTGCAGATCTCTTTGAGCTCATGTTTAAACATTTCACGCAAATACTATCTTCACATAACTGTGATTTTGACCTTGCCTTAAAACAGCAGCCCTTTCCTGAGGAAATGTGGAAAGCTAATTAATTTATATTGCAACAAATTGTCAGAGATTAATTTTTTCCCATTTAAAACAAATGTTGAGGAGGAATAAGTAAGATTTTGCAGGTGGAAACAGCACTGATATTCTCACTTAGTGATTCTCTCCCTGACATTCTCAGATGAGAAATTTTGTTTTCCAGGAGAGCTTTAAAGTCATCAGTTCTAATGAATGTGACAGGTAAATTAAGCCTGATTGAGGAAAGTAAATGACAGTGTACTTCAGTGGAAGGCTGGGTCAGGCACGTGCAGAATTGTCCTGTTAATGCCAGGCAGCTAGTCTTAAATCTGAACAGCATATATAGGGAGTGAGGTCCTGTACTGGGAGCAGAACAGGCTAGCAGCATGAGGTCCAGCCCTACAAATCAATATTCTTGTGCACCTAAAGCTTGTCATATAATCCCTGTTCCTGAACTTCTCCATCTCTAAATAGGAATGATCGATACATGTCCACTGGGATATCACAAAGCTCAGCTGCCTAATATTTCTAAAGCATTTTGACAGTCCCAGATGGAAGCTGCTCCATGGAGAGATGCCTCTACCTCCTTGATGCTGCTGCACTTTTTAATCCACCCTTTTATCAACTGGTATTTCATGCACCCTCCCTTGCAGCCAAAGCAGTGAGCGAATAGAAATGACAAAGTGCGCTTCCAAACTTCCCTCCCACTCACCTCTCCTCCATCTGTCGGAGAGAGAGATTTTATTTGCTGCAGAAGTGATGTCTGGCTAAAAATGTGAGCACTTTTTACAGCATGATCCCACTCTCTCCTCCACACACACCCACTGCCCAAGTGCTTCATTTTGAAATATGACATCGCTTCTTAGCTAACACCCTGTGTAAGAAGAGGCTTCTACAGCACATTTCATTAGGTGCTGACTAGAAAGTTGCTATAAAATCCCACATGGTGTTCACTGCTCATCATCTCCACCCCACCTCTTGGGAACAGAAAGGAACAGGGGATATCCGACAATAAAGACTGTTTTTCTTTCTCTTTTCCCAGTCACAAACAGTCCAATTCAGTCATTTGCTTCACTATTTCTAGATTTTGAGGTTTAATCCTGAGTCTTATGATCAATTGTTTGGGGTTTTTTTTAACACCTGAGTCCTGGAAGGAAGTGCTTATTTCAGCTCTTCTGTTTCTTTGAAAGAAAGCAGTAAGTCAAGCACGCCTGGCTGGGGAGGAAAATGAGATTTGGCTGAAGACACTGTAAAAGATTCATGAAATAAAGGTATATAGAAAGCATCAAAATTCATTAAAAATATAATGCAGTCCTTTGGTTTTAAGCCAGCGTGCAACACTTCTAAATCTGTGGGACTGATACTGTGAGAAGTGGGGAAAGCTTGTGGTCATGATGCAAGATTGTCCACCAGGTGTAACTGAAGTGAAGGTAAAAACCTGTGTTCAGACAGCATTCTAGTCCAGATCTCGAACTCTACACTTGAGATACTATTTAAAGAGAAACCACGAGAGTAATTAGATGAAAAAAGGAGATACTGTCTCATTTATCACTGAGGTAAAACTTCCCAGCTTCATTCTTATTCTGAATATTGCAGCCTTTGTGAAGAGAAAGGTTTGTACAGTTTGGGACGTTTTTGAGTTTGAATGGTTAATGGAAGTATCTTTCACAAGTATGTACAGTGGTCTATACCAATTGAACTAGGTAGATAGATAATTTTATTCCATATTTTCAGTTTTATTCCATATTTTCAGCTTATTTTTTAGTAATCTTTGCAGAATGAGTACAAAATGGGGATAGCTGGAAGATGAGCGTCAGACAAGAATTGGCATTTTCTCTTCTCTCTCACTTCAACTTTGTTTAGCAGGAATATGGAGATAGAGGTCCATACTACAGCTTTGAACCAGGAAAGACTGTGTCCTTTCTTCCATAAGGATGCAACTTCTTCAGATGTGCTCTAGCAATTTGTATCAAAAGGCTTCAACCAGAAAATCACTGATGCCAATTAAAGGCCCTGGCTGTATTACCAGGTGATTACAGTTCATATTAAAAGCTCATTACACCTAGAACGAAATGTTTTCTGGTTGCGGAACGGTGACTGGTCCCAAGTGGTGATCCCAGACTTGGACAAGCTTCAGACAAACCTGACAGCTGCTCAAGAGTGTTATAGCTCTTCCTGGCCCAAAGTCCCCAGAATACTTATGAGTCACAAGCCACAAGAGCTTCAAAAAGATCCTCCAGCAAAAATAGCTAGAAATAGTGATTTCTGAACTAGACAAAACAAAATGGACAAGGTGAGGTGATGAAGGATTTATGTCATTAGGGCTGGTGGTGTATATAGGTAAAATTCTGCGCTCCACACCCATATTCACAATTCAGTAACAAACAGTGATCTAATTTTAATTCCCAACACAAAAAAATATTCCACAAAACAACCGAAGTCCTTTCTTTCCCCTACAAGACTGTTGCAGAGCACAGAGCTATAAATACCTCAGCTCACAGGTAGAGTTCATTGTACTACAAGTTGATTCGTTTTTTAAACATCAGACTCCTCCAGCCACAGTAAAGAGTGGTGAGAAACTGTGGATGTAACATTGGGAAATTCCTTCCTATTAGCTGGTGTTTAATCTTGTCTGAACAGCATCGGATTGAAGAGCAGACACATTAAAAGTGACAGGGTCAAGAAGTGAGAGTTGCCTAGGCATGTTATTTACAGAGACAAGCCGAGTAACTTGGAAGCTGACAGTTCTTTTTGTTACTTACTTATTCACTTCATCTTGATCCCTCTGTTCTTTATGCAGGTCTCCAGCCAAGAGTTCCTTGTTAACTGCTCAAACTGCATCTTTAAGGAAACTTGACCATGTTTTATTTAGGAACTATGGAAAATGTGGTTATGCATGATTTGTTAAAACAAAATATTTAAATGCTTTATATCTGCCTGGTTATCATGGTTCAAATAAATACAACAGCAATGCTAACTTCCTCCAGCACTTTTCAGTGAAAAATTATCATTTAAGATTGAAAAGAACCACTTGTCCTAAAATCTCCCAAGTCTAAAAATTGATGGAGTTATGTAAGCAATATTAGTATCTGCATTTAATGGACACAAGGGCAGGAGTAGCCTCATCAGTATGGAGATGGCCTGTGAAACACCACACCTTGACTTGGAAGGTAATGTCACTTTGAACTTGACCCTGTAAAGGAGCAGACTAACTGGGGGAAGGGAAAGGGCTTCAGAAGAAAATGGGTGGGATTAGCAATTGGCCAATACCAAAAACAAGATATCGGGCTGTACCACCCTTGGTCTGACCTAGTACATCCGTTATACACCCAGAACTGCTGTATTTTGACAAGGTTGAGCAGCTCAACATGTTACCTACCTGCGAGTCCAACCAGGATCCAGAAAACAGGCAGCTCTTTCTCATCTTCTACCTTAGTCCAGTAAAGTACTCCTCAAGGTTCTCACACAGTGTGGGCATCCCCATAAAACACAGAATGGTCACTACTGACTAGACTCCGAATCAGAGTGTTCTCACAGGAGATCCAGGTTTAACTCTGCATCACCTATAGCCTAGCAGAGCACAAGCCTGGCTAGCAGGCTGCTGGCATTCCCACCTCTCCTGCTGAAGCTGTTTCACTGCGTGATGAATTCAGAGAAAAGGGGGAGCTCAACCAAGCACCACTAACACTAGAGCTACACGTCCTCTTCCAAGGGCTGCTTGTTTTTTCACGTGTAGGACTACTAGTGTTGACAACTGCAACTGCAATCCATGTCTTTCCTTCCTGAATGGGTCCCTCTTTCACCCACTCTCTGGCCTCAAAAAATCCTGAATTAAGTCATCTTCAGCAGCAGCTGCAGTGAATACTCCTCTAGCACATCAGCACATGGCTCAAAGCATCCGCCTGGGAGGGCCAAGTTTGAAACCTGGCTGTCTCAGCAGTATAGAGAAGTACTCAGCCACTCAGCTGTTACATAGGTACTCATCCTAGTAGGTCCTCCTCCAAGTTAACTTTTTTCTGGCTGTCTCCTGGTGAAAATAAAGAATTCAGATTTGTTCTTTTGACAGAGACTACTGAAGGTTTCCATGCTGCACACTTCAGACACTCTCTTACTCCCAGATTCCCCCAGTGAAATCTCCAATGATACAGAGGGTCTGAAACTCACCCATATCCAGCATTTTCCTTTCTGCATGTCTTTTGACATCTGAAACACAATTTCAGATCACCAGTACCTCTCAAGCTCAGTGCTCATTTGCTCCATATCCCATACTGAGGTACACAGCTTTCTCCATAGGACATAGGCACCTCATCCACTTTTGCTTCAGTCCTTTTAAGCAACTCCATGTTCAAGGGCTCTTCCACTTTTGGGGACTCTGCCCAAAATTACTAAAAATGTAAACTTTCTGAGAGAAAGGCTGTATAATGCATTGTCCTGGTTCAGCTAGGATAAAGTTTTCCCCAGCAGAGAGAGAGGGGGAAGGGATCTCCAGCCGGGTTATTCATACCATGCTGGCGTCAGGTCCAGGGGCGGAACCTTTTCCTTGCTCCTTGGTGGGTACGGGAGGGAATTTTGCTTTCCATAGACCAGCTAGCGGTATTTCTCTGTATATCGTTTGTCTTGTTCACTGTTATTGCTGTTTATTGTTGTTACCATTGATACTGTTGTTGTTCAGATTGTTCTATCACTCTGTTGTATTAAATTTCTTGTTATTTCAGCCAGGGTCTGTGTCTAACTTCCAGCCCGACTGGCGCGGGTGGAGGAGGGGCAACAGCCACGTGGTCCCTGATCCCGGCAATGATTAAAACTTGCACATTATTAATTGGCGCCCAACGTGGGGCCATTGGAATAAGAATAAAAAGGGACAGACCCTGACCAGAGTGTGATAGATCAATCTGTTGGGTGTAATTTTTTTTTTGTATTCGTTTGATAAGAAAATGTTTGCGATGCTGGCCCACATGTTTGCGTGGTGCGGCTGGATTACTCCTTTTATCCAGTTTATGATCCATGTGGTGGAAAATGTGTAAAGGTTCTTATGTTGTTATACAGGCTATTGAAGGCGTACGCTGCCTTTGTATCGCTGTGTGGGGGCAGGCCGGTTGGTACCTGTTTGCCGTTTGGGCTTTTGTTAGGGGTCTCACCCCCTCTGTGGGTGAGCCAGGGGAAGGGATCCTCTCAGCTTTGGGGCGGTTCAGCCCTCCTTGGAGCCTGCAAGCCAGTGTGATTGTGGCACAATGCCTTCTGAATGTCTGCCTGATTTCGGTTTTGGCCATGCAGCGTTACTCTAACAATAGCAGTGCCCGGAAACCTGCCCCAAGGTCAGATAATAGTGACTGGCAAGGGGTGTGGGAAAAGATGGGCAAAGGCCTGAGTCGGTGGGCACCCCCAATGCTTTGGAACTTCACTCCTGAGCAAATGCAGAGCCCCGATAAACTGATGGAGTGCTTAGAAAGGGTGTGTTACCAAGCTGGTAAAACCCAGGAGACACAAATCGCTGCAATGTGTTGGGGACTTGCCCATGCATACTGTGCCCTCTTTAATACCACCCGCTGCCCTCAAAGGGAAGAAAAGGCCACACAAACAATATCTGAACCAGGGGCACAGGCAGAGCCAGTCTCAGTCGCCTCCACCAGCACACAGACTGAGCCAGAGAGCCAGGCAGTGCCAGTGTCAGTCGCCCCGATACAGAAAACAAAATATACCAGAAAGTCTGTTCGCAGAGTGAGGGATGAGGATGAGCCAGGCCCATCAGGGGAACGGGAGGAAGGACCAGAGGTGATCGTCCGATCTCTGTCCCCGACTGAGCTGTGAGATATGCGGAGAGATTTCGGCCGCCTGGGAGGTGAGCAGATTTGCACCTGGCTGTTTTGATGTTGGGACAATGGAGCCAGTGCTTTTGAGATGGAGGGGAGAGAGGCCAAGCAGCTGGGATCTTTGGCCAAGGATGCTGGCATTGATAGGGAAATAGGGAAACAGGCTGAAACCCTCAGCCTTTGGAAGCCACTCCTGTTCAGTGTAAGGGAGAGGCACCCCTACAAGGATGATATCCTATGTCAGCTGAGCAAATGGACCAGCATTGAGAAAGGCATCCAGAACCTCAGGGAACTGGCTGTGTTTGAGATGATCTATGGTGATCTGAATGATGAGCAGTCACCCATGGACCCAGATCAGGCCCCTTGCACACACTTGATGTGGCGAAAGTTCCTGAAGAGCGCACCAGAAGCACACTCGAAAGCATTGGCAATAGTGTCCTGGTGGACAAACACCCACACTCTAACAGTGGATGGAGTGGTTGGCAAGCTCCAGCAATATGAGGGAAATCTCCCCTCATCTCAACATTCCCTGGTCTCAGCTGTGGAGGAACTGTCTCAGAGGCTCCAGAAAATGGAAGAGGACATGTCCTACGTTCCACCTGCATGGGCTAATGTCTCAGCCATTAGAAGTAAACGTTTCGCCACCCAAGAGAAAGGCAGCAGAAGGTACACACCACGAGGCACCCTGTGGTTTTTCCTCCGTGACCATGGAGAGAACATGAGGAGGTGGGATGGACAGCCCACTGCTGCCCTAGCTGCACAAGTAGAGCAGCTGAAAGGGAAGGCCATCGCAAAAGGGGAGTCCTCCAAGAGGAGCGCAGCTCCAGTGTCCAGTCAGAAATCCCCCCGGCAGAATAGAATGGTGAACGTTATGTCTGACCCTCTTGAGGGGACCAGTAAATCATTCTTTCAAGAAGTGAGTGATGATGAGCAGGATTAGAGGGGCCCTGCCTCCAGCCAGGTGGAGGAAAGGGACAATCGGATTTACTGGACAGTGTGGATCCAATGGCCTGGCACGTCAGACCCACAAGAGTATAAGGCTTTGGTGGACACTGGCGCACAGTGCACCCTGATGCCATTGAGCTACAGTGGGGTTGAATACATCTGCATCTCCGGAGTGACAGGGGGATCCCAACAGCTGACCCTACTGGAAGCTGAAGTGAGCCTGACTGGGAAGGACTGGCATAAGCACCCCATTGTGACTGGCCCAGATGCCCCGTGCATCCTGGGCATAGACTATCTCAGGAGAGGGTACTTCAAAGACCCAAAGGGTACAGGTGGGCTTTTGGTGTAGCTGCCCTGGAGGAGGTTGAACAGTTGTCCACCTTACCCAGCCTCTCAGAGGATCCCTCAGTGGTGGGGCGGCTTAAGGTTGAGGAGCAGCGAGTGCCGATTGCTACCAGGACAGTGCAGCGGCGGCAGTACCGCACCAACCGAGATTCCCTGGTCCCCATCCATCAGCTGATCCGTCAACTAGAAAGCCAGAAGGTGATCAGCAAAACTCACTCCCCCTTCAACAGTCCTATATGGCCAGTGAGAAAGCAAATGGAGGCTAACTGCTGACTACCATGGCCTGAATGAAGTTACACCAGCAATGAGTGCTGCAGTGCCAGACATGCTAGAGCTCCAGTATGAACTGGAGT